>NC_134840.1:37079565-37382595 GCF_965363235.1 Mytilus galloprovincialis | reverse complement strand
TTAATTGGTCTGGTCATTTTGGCATTCTAGGATGTTCTCAGTGAGTAGCATGCTGAGGTCATTAATTCATTGGGATATCCATTAAAGTACGGTAGTAATGTCATAAAGATTTAAAAATTGTTTGAATATTTGTGCCATAAAAATGATTTTTTGTTGAAAACAATCAAAGACTTGTCCATTACATTTGCAATTACATTGACTACAGAACCACAGGTGATTACTGTCTTTTTTGTTCACCTGACCAATAATTCAGCATCAGGCAACTGTCCAACTGTATGTCAAATTAACAATTTCAGGAAACATTTTGAAAACTCAGGGACTTATATAACCAATTTTCAACATTTCAAAAATTTATAGGGAGTTTGTTTTAAAACTAATATATACCAAATGTATACAATAGTTAGTCATTTTGTGACCAAATGATGGTTTCATGAACTGATGGTGGTGTGGTTCCTTTCTGATTCACTCAAAAATAACGTCCTCCAAATAAAACAATGGAACTATTACAAGAAAATATTTAAGAAAACTGGATAAAATAAATGGCCTTACCCATTAAAAACATTTTTTTCCACCAAAAAAATAAGATACAGAGGTAAAAGCTTTCCTTGCCATACTACTAGTAATTTGAGGAATTATGTCTGACAATAACTCAACATACAAATTTCAACTTATAATAGAATAAAGATGTTATATTTAAATCTTTATCAAGTAATATCACTTAGTGATGATTCTATATAGGTTTTATGCTGTTGTCCATTTTAGAGGATTAGTACTATTGTCCATTTCAGATTTCTCTATACAATTTATAATACATGCTGATTTTTCAATCAATCTGGCATTAAATTATATGTTGTGTGAGAAGTATGTTTGTAAGATTGTTTAGTGATTGCTTTACGTCCCATCAGCACAAAAGGCTATATGTCAGGAACGCTATGAAAGACAACTATTTCTCATATTATGTGGCATTAAATTCCATACATTTAGGTTCAAATTTTATATTACATCCTTTAATCACTATAGCAGGCAACAATCCTTCCCCTGTTTAAAAGATTTGTATTTAAATTTTCTGTATGTTCTTGAAAATGCTTTGATATTTTTTTTATCTTCTTATGTTCATACTTATATTTGTTGTAATGAATTCTGTGGACAAGAATAGTTTTGTTAAAATAATTGTTTTTGTTTTACATGCAATTAAAATTGTGTGATACAGATGGTGCAAGAAAGCCTCTCGTCTTTGATGTGAACAATTTGTTTCTGTAAAATTTTATTTTTTTATGAACTTTCAGGAATGTTTACAATGTCTAAAATTTCATATTTTTCAATCAAAATAAGTTTTAAGTGTTTAAATATATGAAACTATCAAGAATATCAATCTATTTACTGTACACCCTTCACGAAACAGGATATGGTCAGAAAGCCTCATGGTTAGATATACATGTATTTCTTAGTCCCATGCAAGCACATACTATTTCATTATTTACAAAATACTCTTCACCTTTTTCCCAAGTTGTATTCAGTTATTCTAATTTTGTTTTAAAAATTTTATGCATAAGGATGTAAACAGGCATTAATTCCGTTAATAGTAAAATGTTGTTTTTTCAACTGATTTGAATCAATTGAAGAAGGATTGTATGTATTACCCTTTTGCTTATATTTATTTTTATCAACAGATCAACTACCCCTTAAACTTCCTCCAGATTTTAAAGCTAACTGTGATATCTCCAATGATGTACATCTGTCTTCCTGTGATGCTATTATTTATAACTGCATTTAGAATTGTAACAAGAATTGAAATATAATTTACAGTTTACCAGATATACAGCCGGTGTTTACTTTATGAAATAGACAAAGGCTAACAAATACATCTAGGGATGGTTAAGTGTAAGACTACCAAGACAAGGTTGATGGTTAATTTTGTTATATGCAATGAAATGTTTTTTGGTCCAGGTAGTTTTATGATGAAGTTGAAGTCCAATCAATTTTAAACTTATCTTTCTAATTTTAATGCCAAACTAGAGTTTTCACCCCAATTTCAGGGTCCACTGAACATAGAAAATGATAGTGTGAGTTGGCATCCATGTACTACTGTGGATTCATTTATTTTCGTGGGTATCAATTTTCGTGAATAGAGAAAAAAAGACGTTTCGTGGTATACGTAAATTCGTGGATCGCTGATTACAACAACAAAAAATTAGATACGTAATTCATGGATTTCTTTTTGATTTAGTAGATCATATAACCTCCTTGGTTTTATTAATAATAAAACAAAACAAAAAAGAAGGAATTCATTGAAAAAGCTCGCTTGGTCATTCTAGGTTAAAGTGTTCATTGATAACTTCGATTACAATAATGGACAGAGACAACTAATTATTTGTTTGTTTTACAATTTATAAATTCTTGTCTGAATTCTATAAGGCATTCAAAACTTTTTGATTGAAAGCTCATTTCCCTAATCACGATATAATAAACAGTGATATAAGTATAAGGTGTGAAAATAAATGTTCCTGTCATAAACAATATTACCTACGGGCAATATCCCCGTACTTAATCCTATTGATTTTTAATCACTGGTAAACCAAACTATGACACGGTAATTAACAACTTGCAGTTATTTTCCATTAACAGTTTTAATCAATTTTAAAAAGTAATTTATCACTGATATTGGATATATTTATTATAGATTTAATCAAAATACTTGTATCTTCTTTCAATAAAAAACACGTGTTATGTTACAATGTTTATCGCTAGTCAACACTATACTAGAACTGCATAACATAACGTTAATAAACATCAGACTCAATACACATTTCTTGGGATTATTCTTCGTTGAATTCTTAAATTCGTGGTTCGCTGTGACCCACAAAACCCACGAAAATTGGTATACCACGAATAAAAATGAATCCACAGTATGGACACATTCTTGTTCATGATTGTATTTATGTTCTAATTTCTGTCACTGCTTATAGTTGAATATAATTTGATTAAATGATACTTTTTGATTGTTAGTTTAACTAAATGAATTAGGGAATGGAATTGAAAAGGACATATTTGTTTTTGATGTTTTTAATTTATTTAGGCTTCCAGAAACTTATGAAGAATACAAAACTTGTGCCATGCACAATAAATCATACATTTAATTTATACTATTCTATTTCTTAGAGAATATGACTTCTTTTCAGTTTTAAAACAGTTTTCATAGCATAGCCTAGCTGTATGTTTGTATAACCACCACAAATTACTCAACATACTTAAGTATTCCTTGCCATCTCTTGTAATTCTCTATTCTACAGATGTTAGTATCTAAAATGTTTGACCAACCATTTATAGTTTCAGAATAAAATAGCCCCTAATAATATATTAATTACAAAATTGATTGATAACTTATATTTACCTTGAATGATACATTGGTGCAACCTAATGTGCTACAATGCAAGTGCTAATTAACTTCTGTTTGTTGTTAGTAACAATGTTAATGTCTCCATTGAAAATAAAATATTTTACATGTGTATGGTGTTATTGTGAATACTAAGTGGTAGACTTTATAAAATCAAATCAACCATCAGCACATCACACAAATAGCTTCACTTATCAGATTCTTACCATCTTAACTGTTGGCTTAGAACCAGTTTATGGGTCACTTTTTTCACCATCGACTTTAATCCATCGTCTGATAAATTGGTGGATTGGATAACATACATGTGTACAAAATATATGAAGATACAAAAACCATAAGTAAAAACACAAGAGTGCACACGCTGAAATGTCTCACCTTCTTTACTACCAATTGATTTTATGTTGATAGTCCTAATTATAAAGCATTACTACAAGTATAACATAAACTGGACATGATCCATGAAAATGAGACCAAGGTCAGACAAGAGTGCACACACTTTTATGTCTCGCCTTCTTTACTAATCATTGATATTATGTTGATAGTCCTATGTATAAAGCTTTATTACAACTGTCACATAAACTTAACATTAACCAAGATTGCTAAACAAAGACCAACGAACCATGAAAATGAGGTCAAGGTCAGATGAACCATGCCAGGCAGACATTTACAGCTAACAAAGCTTCCATACAACAAATATAGTTGACCTATTACTTATAGTTTAAGAAAAATAGACCAAAACACAAAAACTTAACACTGTGCAATGAACCGTGAAAATGAGGTCATGGTCAAATAAACCTGCGTGACTGACATAAATATCATAAAATATTTCCATACACCAAATATAGTTGACCTATGGCATATAGTATTAGATAAAAAGACCAAAACTCAAAAACCTAACTTTGACCACTGAACCATGAAAATGAGGTCAAGGTCACATGACATCTGCCCCCTAGACATGTACACCTTACAATCATTCCATACAACAAATATAGTAGACCTATTGCATATAGAATGAGAAAAACAGACCAAAACACAAAAATTTAACTATAACCACTGAACCATGAAAATGAGGTCAAGGTCAGTTGACCCCTGCCAGTTGGACATGTACACCTTACAGTCCTTCCATACACTGAATATACTAGCCCAATTGCTTATAGTATCTGAGATATGGACTTGACCACCAAAACTTAACCTTGTTCACTGATCCATGAAATGAGGTCAAGGTCAAGTGAAAACTGTCTGACAGACATTAAGGCCTTGCAAGGTACGCACATATCAAATATAGTTATCCTATTACTTATAATAAGAGAGAATTCAACATTACAAAAAATCTGAACTTTTTTTTTAAGTGGTCACTGAACCATGAAACTGAGGTCAAGGACATTGGACATGTGACTGACGGAAACTTCGTAACATGAGGCATCTATATACAAAGTATGAAGCATCCAGGTCTTCCACCTTCTAAAATATAAAGCTTTTAAGAAGTTAACTAACGCCGCCGCCGCCGGATCACTATCCCTATGTCGAGCTTTCTGCAACAAAAGTTGCAGGCTTGAGAATAAACCAAACAAAAAATACATGCACACCTTTCAATCATTCAATACACCAAATATAGTTCACCTTTTGCTTATAGATTCTAAGAAACAGACTATACCAAAAAAAACTGAACATTGACCAATGAACCATGAAAATGAGGTCAAGTTCAGACGTAACCTGGCAGACAAACATATTCATTTTACAATCCTTCCATACTATACAACAAATACAGTTGACCTATTGCTTATTGTTTAAGAAAAACAGGTCAAAACACAAAAACTTAACACTGAGCAATGAACCACGAAAATGAGTCCAAGGTCAAATAAAACCTATGTGAAATACATGTACATCAAAAAAATGTCCATACTTCAATGTAGTTGACCTATATTGCATATAGTATAAGAAAATAATTGGGAATGTGTCCATGGGACACAGATGATGACCCTGCTTGCATATAATAACTCCAGAACTGTAAAAGTGATGGTACCCAAATTTGTACTAGCTGAGATTTGTGGTAATAAGCATTGTGTATAGGTTTCATAACATTAAGTTGTGGCAAACTTAAGAGAGAGAAAGGAAACAAAAAAAAATAGCAATTTTCCATTTGTAAAGGGGCATAAAAAAAGTGACGCTACCACAATTCAAACTTGATCTATTTTTTGTTGTAATTGGCATTGTCTATAAATTTCATAACATTTGGTTGAAGCAAACTGAAGTTAGATAACAGAAACATAAAAATCAGGAATTTTTCCATTTGTAGGGGGCATAACTCTAGAACAGTAAAAGTTACGCCAACAATTGAGCTTGATCTCTGTTTTGTGGAAATAAGCATTGTGTTTAAGTTTTATAACATTTGGTTAAGGCCAACTAAAGTTAGAAAAATGGAAACAAAACATTTACTAGTTCTTCCATTTGTAAAGGGGCATGTGAGAGTTTTGTCATTGGCAATCATACCATATCTTCTTTTTTATAACTCTTGAACTGCAAAAGTGATGCCAACAGAATTCAATCGTGATCTGTGTTTTGTGAAAATAAGTATTTTGTAAAAGTTTCATAACATTTGTTTGAGGAAAACTGAAGTTAGGGAACGGAAACCAATTATGGGATGTACAGATGCAAGTAGATATACAACAGTAAAAATTAATGCCCCCTCCGCTATGGCAGGGGATTAAAAAGACCTAATCTAAAAAAAAACTATCTTTGACCACTGAACCAGGAAAATGAGGTTAAAGTCAGATGACACCTGCAGTTAGAGATGAACACTTATAATCATTACACCAAATATAGTAGACCTATTAGTTACAGTATTTGATATATGGACTTGACCACTAAAACTTAACCTTGTTCACAGATCCATGAAATGAGGTCCTGTTCAAATGAAAACTATCTGACGGGCATTAGGACCTTGCAAGGTTTACACATACTAAATAATGTTATCCTATTACTCATAATAAGCAAGAAATAAACACAAAATCTTATTTTTTTTCAAGTAGTCACTGAACCATGAAAATGAGGTCAAGGACAATCGACAGAAAGAAACTTCCTAACATAATGCTTCTATATACAAAGTATAAAACATTCATTCTTCCAATTTCCAAAATATAAAGTTTAAAGAAGTAATCCAATGCCACTGCCACCGGATCACTCAATTTGAGACAGAAGTCGCAGGCTTGACAAAAACTTACAGTACTAGACAAAAAAAAAAACAGAATAAAGTTCATTGAATATTTTTATAGAAAACTAAAGACTGTGCCATATCAAGTATCAAACCTACCAAAACAACTTGTAGTGAACTGAAGATGATCCTGAAGTGTAAGTACTATTTGTATCTGTGGTGTTACATGTACTCTTGTTATAATTATTCATGTATGTACCGACTACTACTATGGCAAATTAGTAAATGTTTATTTGCATGGAATTGTCTTTGAAATCCTGTTCTCTTCTTAAACTTCAAATCCAAGGAGAACCGAAATCAGCAGAAACTAGTAAAAATGTCATGTCAGCAAGAACCTGTTGGTTTATTTGTGCGAGGCACAGAAACAGATATTCAAACTGTTGCAAACGAGTATGGATGCCCCACTCGCACTATCATTTTCTATGTTCAGTGAAATTTGGGTCAAAAATCTAATTTGGCATTAAAATTATAAATCATATCTTACGGTACATTTGTATTAAGTTTCAAGTTGATTGGACTTCAACCTCATCAAAAACTACCTTGACCAAAACTTTAACCTGAAGTGGGACAAACGGACCCACAGACCAGAAAACATAATGCCCCTCTACTATCGTAGGTGGGGCATAAAAAAGCAATGCATGTTTGTGGGTTGTCAATATTTCTTTGAATTTGTGGTATAGGCAGAAATGAATTTGAGCACCTTATGAAGTTAATTTTTCCTTTGATATCTAATGTATTAATAGTAATATCAAAATCCAAGAACCTTGAATTTATATACTTTGACTACGATATGAAAAAAAAAAGCCTGACAGATGAGAATTCCATTCTATTTGACCCAAAATAGTTTTTACTGCAAATTTTACACATGTAATCAATTTCTAATAGTTTATTTATATACCCATATTCAAATTTTTATTAAAATCTTGGCACAGAAAATGTTTTAAAAATTGTCTGTCGACTCCTTTTTGGGGGTTTGTCCTGCATTTTAACAGAGAGTAACATGATCAACAATACAAGATAAACAAAGAAATTTTAGTTAATTCTAGTCTACAATGTTGGAGAGTGGTCATTGTTGTCTAGTCATGGTTCTATCAACTCTTCTGAAATTTCAAGTCCAAATCTTTTCCAGTTTTTCCCTGAACAAAAATTAATTTGAAACAAGTTTAATGGATTCCACATTTCATAGATATGGGATGACAATATACTAGTATAACAGCCATGGTGAAAATTTTTAATCAGTCATCTTCATCTTTGAAACAACTTTGCCAAACTTAAAATGTCAATCTTTATAGCATCTTCCTTCTGACTAATATTAGTTGGATATTATTTTTAAGCTCCTTTTGAATAAATAGCTCCTGTTTCCTCTGATTTATACATCACTAGCTTTAGAATGTAGAGTGGGGTGCTCATTTTCGCCACAAGTTTCCATGTTTTCTGCACTTTATGTTTAGGTCTTTATGTTTTTGAAGTAAACTGATATTTCTATATGGACATAACATCAAAAGCAAAATATTCTTAGCTTGAAAACGTGTTTCTTTAAAAAAAAATCTTCTGAAAAGTTAGATTAAATACTATTTGAAATTTCCTGTTGTTTTGTCAAAGGGGGACACATATTTGCCGTTTTTACACATCTAATTAAAACCAACTTACTGCAGCTTTAAACAATATTTATCAAATCAATTTTATTATAGATGGATAGCAGACATTTCAAAGGTGTAAAGAACTGAAATTTATAAGGCAATCAGTCAAAGAATTACTTAGAAATATTTTTTTGAAACCATGTTTTTCATTCAGGAAATTGGACGCAAATCCTAGTCCATTTTTCAGTCCTTTGCAGTAAGTGCCGAAATTTTGTCTAAGTTTAAAAAATACTCAGACTTGTTATAAAAGTATAATTTACCGTCATATTTCTTCCATTGCAGCCATCCTTTGAAGTTTTTACACCTCAAAATCATAAAACAGGGAAATTGTGTCCCCGGAGAATATAAGCACCCCACTCTATTCTCAAAATATATGATTGATTTTTGTTTGTTAAGTACAACTTTAGAACTATTAACTAATTCTTAGCAGCCATTTGTTTTGGTAGTGGAAGCCATAGTGCCTTGAGTAAAAAAGTGAACTTTGGCAGAAAACTGGTAATCCTTGTCAATTATGATCAAAGTTAAACACTCCTGCCATGTGCAGGGCTCATTCTCACAACCTCAGTGTTGACATCCTAGTGATACAGTAGATAAAATTACTAAGACCCCTTGCCACTTAGGCCACTCAAAATATGTGTAAAAGAAGAAAACAGATCATAAGCTATACAGGCATCCTCTGTAACAACTTTCAAAATAGTACTGAGAGCTAAACCTACCTGAGTCTTAAGTCACTATCAACATACAAAGAAATGAGCAGAAAGTAATCATAAACAGTGGACATCATTTTAAGGCATTTATCTATTGAGATTTAATATATCTAATATTTTTTTACTTTATTCATAGAATAACATTTTTCATTTGCTAATAACATTGTTCTGTTCATGATATAACTAAATATAACAATGGTAAACTCCAATAGCTAGATCAAATGTCAACTTACTTGTTTCATGAATGAAACAAAAATATCTATCTCACATATAAATATTTGACCAATGAAAGTTCATATATTCCTAAGGTGACTGTAACACTGTGTACCGTTTATGTATATAATTCATTCAACAAAGTTTATTGCACAGCAAAGTCACATCTTCCTTCTTGATACTTATATAAATAAATGATGTGTCTTTTGTTTTTCCATCAAGTTGAGGCCTGTTTGATAATAATATTCTGAAAGAAATAAAATTACACATTGTATATAGGTATAAGAAGATGTGGTGTGAGTGCCAATGAGACAACTCACCATCCAAGGCACAATTTGTAAAAGTAACCATTATAGGTGTCTTCAACACGGAACCATGACTAACACTGAACAGTACTTGTATATAATATTTACAATTCTAAATAAAATTTTACTTTGTACTAATCTTAACTATTGAAGCACAGAAAAATAAGACTGACATGTCATAAGGAATTTACAAGATCAAATGAACTAGAATTGAGCACATACAAAGTTGTATTTAAATTAAAATAAAAGAAATTTAGGTAGGTTAGTCTAGGTTGGGATCATAACTCCAGTCACAAATGGCATCAGAGGTGAATTTCACAATAAGACATATTTTAAATATATTTATGCCTACATGTATTATATTCTGGTCTCCTTCTAATATTAGAGGAATGATAGGCTACATACAAATGTATGCAGTTGACAGAATGTCTATAAACCTAAGAGGCTAGATATCCTACTATTCTTTTATCCTTATCTATGAAAAAAAGTTTTTTGATCCCATATCAGGTCAAATTTTTAGTCAAGGTATTTTACAATGAAGTTGTAGTCACATCAACTTGATTGATTGATTGTTGGTGTTTCAACGCCACTTTAAAGCACCACTTTTGGACCAGTTTTTATTGTTGGAGGAAGCCAGAGTGCCGGAGAAAACAACAGACCTTCCATAGGAAAACTGACAATCATAGTCAATTAAGATTAGAGCCGAGTACACCTGCATCAACTTGAAAGTTTGTACACATGTTCATAATGATGTGAACTGTTTCAATTATATTTTTTTACCAAGATTTCAAGGTTCAGACAATGATAATGCATTCTGTGTATATTGTCCTATAGACAGATATTCTAGTGAATCTTTGATACTTACCTTCAGAAAATGTAATGAGTTGACTGTTTGTAATCCTAGACTCCTCAACATTACAATAGGTGTAAAATTGTTACTATAGAGTCTCTGTAAACCATCTATAACACCTACTACAGGTAACACTGATCTCTGTCGCTGGGTCTCATACTCTGCCAGGAGTGCTAGAGATCCTAAAAATGTGTAAATATAAGTATTAAAAGTATCAATAAAAGACATGAGTCTAAATTTCTAACACATCTTTTAATGCTGAAAACAGACAATCTGTTAACATGTTCTTGTCTCTGTTGGTATTGGTATATTGGTAAACAAGAATGTGTCCCTAGTACATGGATGCCCCATCCCCACTATCATTTTCTATGTTCAGTGGACAGTAAAAATGGGGTAAAAACTCTAATTTGGCATTAGAATAAGAAAGATCATATCATAGTGAACATGTGAACTAAGTTTCAAGTCGATTGAACTTCAACTTCATCAAAAACTACCTCGACCAAAAACTTAAACTGAAGTGGGACAGACAGATGAACGGAAGCACAGACCAGAAAACATAATGCCCATAAATGGGGCTTAAAAAAGCTGCGTAAAATATCTGAGTCCTATGCAGGCTACACAAATATACATTCAGTAATGTATAATTACAAATCTCTTACCACTGTCAATACATGTAAAGACGTGGATGTTTGTTTCATTATAAATCAAAGAGAACAACAAACAAACAAGAAAAGAGTACTAATGGTCAAACAGATGTCAATATATTTTTTTTAAAATACCCTTTCATCCATACAAAATGTTGGACAAGATCTTAGCCACCTTGAGTAAAGACAAGTTGTCAATAAGTTTTTAAGAAACTGCCATCAATAGTTATCTTAAAAATACAAAAAGTATTAAGATAGAAAATATACAAAGTGATGTCCTGCACTCTACTCTGAAGTACCTATATCATAACAAAGTCAATGTAGGACTTTCTTGGAGATATTGTGTTTAGGAGACACAAATGATGCCCTGGTAGATGCAAAGTCTAATTTACAGATAAATGAATGGAAGGGAGGGTGGAAGAAAAAAGGACAGAGGGACAAACAGACAAACAGGGGTAATTCAATCTCCCCCTGTATTTCAGTTGAGGGGGCATGAAAAATAAACAACTTAAAATGTTTAGGACTTGTGACTGGCTGGTTAATATAGGTTGGATTTACTTTTTTTTTTAAATTTAGCAGGATTTTTTAATTCTTTTAACAGATGCACTGTGTTTATGGGTGAGACATTTCATGAATCAATAAAAGAATGATGGAAAATGATAACCAGAATCCCTTTAAGATACACTCCTCTTTCCTATTCATTGAAAATTAATAATTTTATAATTCTGTATCCCATATTTTTTTTTTATTTCTTTTAATACAGAATCTTATTATTTTTTGTTAAGATGGTGTAAACAACTTAGAAAAATGATACTAGTATATGATGATTTGGATTAAGATAGTCCAAGCTGTAAATGTTGTTGTAGGCAAAATATATACTCTAAGTTATATTTAGAACTTCAATAAGTGGCAAACAATTGAAATGTTTATTTAAGGAAATGCAAAGTATACACTACATACTTCAAAGAACAAGAATACAACAGAAAGCTTATTGCTATATCTTCAAAGAATATGAAAAGAAAAGAGAGCTTGTTGTTATGTCTTCAATTAAAAACACTTTCATTGTTAGTGCAATTATTAAGGATATTTTCTTAACTGCTGTTCAATTTAACTTTCCTGATTATCTTCTATTATAATAATAATGCATTTGTAAATGAAATATATATCCAGTTGCTTATGAATTCAATATAATGCAGATAAAATAAAAAAATAAAAATTTTATTAGGAAAAAATAACATGAAATTCCTTTAAAAATTCAAGACATGCTAAATAGGGGGACTTTTGTCCTAGGGAAAGCTTTAATTTTGTTCCTCTAAAAAAAGCCTTTTCAAGCTGCATCTACATACTGAATATGGATGTATGTAAGATTCAGAAAACCAACTGTTGCGGCCTGCTAACTCTTTCATTTGATGGGTGGATATCTCACATGAGGTTTTTACCTGATATATACCTGATTATACTAAATTGTAAAAAATGAATACCTTAATAAAAGACATTCAGAAGAGTTTAAAGTTTATTTCAGCCAAACAGCAAGCTATTAAGGGTCCCAAAATGACTAGTGTAAAACAATTCAAACAGGGAAACCATCAGTTTAATCTATATAAGAAAGGAGAAACACTTATAAACCACATCGACAAACTGCATCCACTGAACAACAGATTCCTGACTTATGATAGGTGCAAACAAATGCAGCAGGTTAAACATTTTCACAGGCACTATTAACAGAGAATTATTTAAATTAGGAGTTTATTAAAAATTCTAGAAATGAAACGGTTTAGATCATGGGATCATGGGCTGTTACTGTAGCATTGTTATTAGTTTTCTTCTTAAAAAAAAGGCTTTCCATTGGCCACAAACTATTTTGTGATCATGTATGTATGGTCACAACACTGTGATCATGTATGTATGGTAACACTACATTGACCATTTTGGACTGGTAACACAACATCGACCATTCTGGAATGGTAACACTACATTGACCATTCTGGAATGGTAACACTACATCGACCATTCTGGAATGGTAACACTACATCGACCATTCTGGAATGGTAACACTACATCGACCATTCTGGAATGGTAACTCTACATCGACCATTCTGGAATGGTAACTCTACATGGACCATTCTGGAATAGTAACACTACATGGACCATTCTGGAATGGTAACACTACATCGACCATTCTGGAATGGTAACTCTACATGGACCATTCTGGAATGGTAACACTACATTGACCATTCTGGAATGGTAACACTACATGGACCATTCTGGAATGGTAACACTACATTGACCAGTCTGGAATTTACTTTTATGGAATGACAACTACATGCCGACCATTCTGGAATTGTAACACTACATAAACCATGGTAACAGCACATTGACTTTTCTGGAATGGTCAAAGACTGCTACCACATACATAATTCTTTGATGATATATTGACTGTATTTATAAACAGTATTTAGGGTAATTCAAACAAGCTGAATATCAAGCTTCCCTGTAGATGGTATGCAATTTCCAATAATTTCCAATAATTTCTTGTAACAAGAACTAGGAAAATATGTATAATTAACTGTACACATCAATATAATCATAATGTGTATTGGTTTGTTTTCGTACATGTCTGATGATTTATATAGTATATCTACCTACATGTCTATGTGAATATTGATACACCTTTGTAATTTGAAGGTATATTAAAATTGTCTGTGTATGAAGAAGTCTTTTACCATTTTACTTATCAAACCATTAAACGAGAAAAAAATGTCACATCATTCCTTGGAATTCCATAATGAAGGGCATTTTCAAACAAATCCCATATTACAGTGTAGCCTTTGCAAAAATCTTTCCAAGAATGCATTCAGTTCAAAAGCCAAGATTTAACTGGGTCCCAAATGAGATGAGATTACATTACAGATCTTCACTTTGAACAACACAGAAGAGCTTACATAACAAGATTCACATACCAATATGTTCTTACAGCTACTAAACAAGAGTTAAATATCCCAGTTATTATACAGCACACTACCTATTCCTTTGATTATTAATGTCTACATTATATACATTTTTAATTTTAGATGCTCTTTTATTCTGTTCAGCAGATACTCCTCTGGTATTATCAATAAAATGACATGTATTAATTTGATAATAATTTATTAATTTGATACATTCTATATGACTTTTACACATATTGTACTTCAAGTAACTTATAAGTCTTATTAATGATTCAATTGTTTGATTAATAATTTTGTTTAGGTTGTACTTAGGCAATCTGATGTAAAGTTACATAATTCAAGAATTCAATTTTGATACCTTTAGCTGGAAGAGTATCAGTTCAGGATCAAAATAAGCTAAAATTATCGGTCGTCCCACTGTCTATATCACTCTGTTCAGCTCTTAATATTATTCAATATCATGTCTTTGTGACGTCAAATACTTTGACCCGTACATATTAGCGACATCATAATGTTTGAACCGACGTTAATAACTTTGACCCAAACTTATCAAGTCATCTTTTGTGTGCTGGTGAAACAAAGAAAACACTTCTGAAACACGCAAATATAGCCCGATAAATCGATTATCACAATATCTGCATATTGATATTGTGAAATATCAGCTGCTTGACATTATATGAAAGCTCACTCGACAAAAAGCTTCATATTATGTCTCGCAGCTGATATTTTACAATATCAACATGCAGATAACCTGATAATCGGTACATATTGATAGGTCATGGAGCTCTTTTTTCAAAATATTTGATTTATAAAATTGGCTGGAAAAGGCTGATTTGGACTTTTACATCATGTTTGCATTGGTATTGTTTTGGTCTCCAATCAAAAGAGAGAAAATCAAGAATCTGCACAAATTTTGTCAAATAATCTTTTATGAGCTATAAAGTGTTATGTTAAAAGATAAATAGGTCATGTAGGTGTTATGGGGCAAAACATTTCACCTTATATCATATGGAAAAACATCAAGGAGTTTGAACACTTATTCCAATACCTCACCTAAGTACATCCTTAAATTAAGGTAAACAATGTCAATCGACAAATAAGTCCTGAGATACAATACTAGAGTTTTCAGGTTGCTGGGTTTCAGCATTACTATCTGTACATGTACTATTTAAATCAAACGTGCTATTAATCATTTCAGAGGTATCTGGAAATCCAGAATCATCTGCAGTATTATCATGATTATCACTATCACAAATATCATCAGTATAACTATCACAAATATCATTATTATCATTATCACATACATCATTTTTATCAACAATAGATTCCAAAATATATTTTTTTTTACTCAATAATTTTTTTAGTGTATGTTTCTTTACATGATTGATGATATTATTTACAATTGTATTGCTTGTTATATTGGTTCCATTCAGATTAATGTTAATGTTTATTTCTGGACTGAAATCTTCAGGAATGGTGTTGTCCAGATCCGCTGTGTCCACGGCTTCTTGGCAGTAACTAACAAAAGATGATGGAATGCAATTTTTTGTAATATCTAAATCTGCAAAAAAAAATAAAAAATTATTAAAACAGTTGGTCATGACTGTGTACAACATCAATTAACTTATTATAAAATACCTTATATTTCAGAGGCTCTTAACCTTCAATCAGTCTGCATCATGTTTAATCCCGCTGCAAATGTTTGCACCTGTCCTAAGTCAAGAATCTGATGTACAGTAGCTGTCGTTTGTTTATGTAATATATACGTGTTTCTCGTTTCTCGTTTTGTTTATATAGATTAGACTGTTGGTTTTCCCGTTTGAATGGTTTTACACTAGTAATTTTGGGGCCCTTTATAGCTTGTTGTTCGGTGTGAGCCAAGGCTCCGTGTTGAAGGCCGTACTTTAACCTATAATGGTTTACTTTTTAAATTGTTATTTGTATGGAGAGTTGTCTCATTGGCACTCACACCACATCTTCCTATATTTATGCATCATGATTCCTATGTATTATACTTCTATAATAAACCAGTTTGGAAAATCCTATCACCACTTTGATTTGTAGAAAACAAGAGTGTACACGCTGAAATGTCTTTTCTTATTTACTAATCATTGATATTATTTTAATAGTCCTAAATATAAAGCTTTACTCCAAGTATCACATAAACTTAAAAGGATCAATTAAAATTCAGTCAATATCAATTCTGATCTTGATTTGTAAATGAGCTACCATTTGATTTTTATAGGGGGGGCTAGGATGAAAAATTTTGTCCTGCCTTTTTTTTAGCTGTAATCTCTGTCCTGCCTTTTTATTTTTCACTCTATTCAGTCCTGCCTTTTTTTTTTTTAGTTTATCCTGACTTTTTTTACCTAAATTGTCGTCCTGCCTTTTTTTTTTTTTTGCAAGTGTCTCATCTTGCATTTTTTTTTTTACTCAAAACTCCTGTCCTGCCTATTTTTTTCAAATTTCATCCTAGACCCCATAAAAATCAATTGGTAGCTCCCTAAATCACATAATGTTTCAATATAAACATGTGAATACGAAAATTGAGAGTCTTTTGAAGAAAAAACTACATCTGGCTTAAATACAAAATTAAATCCTGGTATCTATGATGTGTTAATTTAAAGTAAGATGAGATTTAAGGAAGTTTGCTGCTCAGTTTCAAAATAAATAACTTTTCTTAAAACTAGTATATATTGATAGGGGATAAATTGAAGAAGCAAAAAAAAAATAGGGGTCAATGTGCTTGTTTTTGAGATAAGAGTCGTCTAAATTTTGGCGGGAAAATGTTTTCTCTTGATTTTTCTTAGCCTTATCATTGACCTGTTAAAGTTCTCAAAAACTATTAAAAAATAAATAAAATTTTATAAAACTTTTACAAATGGCATATAATTATACATGTAAAAGATTTATGAAAAGAAAAATGGGGGTTCATGGGCAATTTTTTTTAAGGATTTCAAAAAACTGACAAAAAATCCAAAATATTACAAGCAAACATCCTTAATGAGGCTGCTGATACTGATAAATCAGACAGCAAAACAACAAAACAAAACTCAACCAGAGATACAAAGTGAATGTATGGTATTCAACAAAAGACAAATATAAAAAAGAAGATGTGGTATGATTGCCAATGAGACAACTATCCACAAAAGACCAAAATAACACAGACATTAACAACTATAGGTCACTGTACGGCCTTCATTAGTGAGCAAAGCCCATACCGCATAGTCAGCTATAAAAGGCCCCCAATAAAGTTCATATTATATAACAAACTATATTTTCGCCTAAAGCAGCTTATCAGTTTCATATTTGTACAAACCAATACTCTACATTTACTCTTACAAAAATGTGTGCTGCTATTTTAATTATATCCATTCTAAACAGAAAACCATATAATCCAGTCAC
Organism: Mytilus galloprovincialis; assembly: GCF_965363235.1. Taxonomy (NCBI): domain Eukaryota; kingdom Metazoa; phylum Mollusca; class Bivalvia; order Mytilida; family Mytilidae; genus Mytilus; species Mytilus galloprovincialis. Next base: position 37,365,278 of record NC_134840.1, on the reverse strand, counting down.
CAAATTATTTTTAGGATACAGTTTAAAAAGTATCCATCACACCTATTAACCATTTTTAATGAAGATTGGTATCTCTTGAATATAAATAAATAGCAAATTGTACCTAAAAATTTGTCTATCCCATCACAGTGATCTGGATATGTTTCTCTGCACTGGTCCATTGTTTTGCTTTTTGTTATGGTTAGCATGCACTCTTCCAATTTCTTCTTTTTTTTTGCAGTTTTGACTTTTGCGGTAGAATCTTTAAGTGAGGTTTCCAATGCCTCTTGTAAAAAGCTTGTTCTTTTCAAGTCTTTAATTCCTTGCAACTCCTTAAACAACTGAAATATGAGTATATGTCATGAAATGTATGAAACTTACATTCAAACAATAGTTCAGCAATAATAAAAGTAAAATTCATTTACACATACTCATCTAAATTAAATTAATAACATTAACTTAATTCTATAAAACTGCAGGTGACACACGTTTTCTTATTCTTAATGTTTTATCATTAGTCATTTTGGGATTTCTTAAACATTCTGTATGGATCTGTTTTTTCTCATTGTTGAAGAGCTCAAAGGTAACATGTGAGGCTTAATACCCATTTAATATTAATCCCAGGAAGGTTCAAATGTAGTCTTTTCTTAATAATGAAATGTTTACCGTTACTGTTCTAAAGAAAATAAGTCCTAGTAAAAGATGTAAATTCGGAAGAGCAGAGTGATGGAGATTTTAATAAGTCTTTTGGTTTGGTAGTACATTGTACTTAAGAATTTGTGAGAGAAGTTTTATTTTGTCCAAAAAATCAATATTATGCTATGAATCAGCAAACAGGAAGTCATTATCATACACATTTTAAAAGTGCTCATTCATTGATCTCAATTTGACTTTTCAGAATCTAATACATTCTTAACAATATTTCAAAAAGCGTACACCAAAACTTAATAGAAATTCAACCAATGACGTAAAATTATTTTCATTTCGGTGTACGAACAATGAGATTACCCATAGTCCTTCAGATTCTGAAAAGGCAATTTTTTACTCATCAATGCCATTTGGTTGATTTTAAACTGTTGGTGTATGAATTTAACCACAATTCAATTATTTGATTTCCTACAAAGGTTTTCATATTTTTATCTATACTTACAGCTTGAGGAATGCTTTTAAAAGTTCCATTCTTTTGTTGGAACTTTTTAACCAGTAGGTTGAATAGTTTGATGTTTTCTTGCCCATAACGTGCAACACTTACTACAGTTCCCACACTTTCTTTTGCAATTTCCTAAAATAAAACCAGTGTTGATTATAGTTTTGTTTGATTGGTTTACAATATGCTTTACCAAATTTTGATGATTCAAAATTGACATCAATACCTTTTATCACAGGCACTTGTCTTAGAAAAAAACAAGTGCCTGTGCCTTTTATGCATATACACTTTTAAAATGGTGGAAATTTATTTTAGCAATTATGTTCTTTATGCAAAAGTAAGCTAATAAATTTACCTTCTGCAAAATTATCCCAGTATATACTTGTAATAAATGTCAATCACAAGTGCAAGATTGTTTTGTTTTGTTTAATCATGTACCAATTTTATTTAGCCTCATAACATTTTTAAATCATAAGACATAGTAAAACCAGATATGAAAATGATCTTACCTTCATTTCTATTTCACCCAACATTTGAGCAACATCTGCTGACAAGTCTGTTGAATCTTTCATTTTTAATGCCTGGTAAACATTATCCTGAATATATAAATAAACACACTATTCAAAGCTTAACCAACTATTTATAACTTATTATTATTACTTTTCATTACAATGCATTTATTAAACCACATTCTCCCCATACCAAATATTGTAAAGTGTTAAGAGATGTAACAATACTATGACAACTGCATACCAAATATTTTTGACTTACCACTAGTGGTAAACTAGACCTAATCACAAACTTATACATTGTCAATGCCACCGACTCTGGAAACAGCATACCTATGTCTCGTTTTCTGACCGTCAAACGAGACACAATAATAAAATCCTTTATTTATCTATTTAAAGTATATATTTTTTTTTAGGAAACTGTATTTAGCAAATGCTATTACTGAGTAATTACAATTTAAATGTTTTGTGTACATTATCGATAAAACTGTCATTTAAGAAAATATTTTTTTTAACTGAAAAACAAAATGTTGCATATACAACAATTGAGGGAATGGTAACATTAATGCTGTTAATATAACCATTATGAGTGACAACATAACATTTTAATTTTATTAAGGAGGCTCGCGGGTAAAAATAATCTTCAAAAAATGAACCATATAGTATTTCATTACAAATTTTATTTATTACACTGTAAGTTATAACTTTATGATATGGTACAAAAATTAATTAAACAAATCTATTCAGTTTGACACCAGATGAATTTTTAAATGTTTATATCATTGAAAAAGCTCCAAATTACCTCCCGTTAATGAAAAACTGCCATTTCTTTGCATTCAAATGGAAATATCTTTTTTAACTCATCAGTGACCTCTTTTTTTTTATCATTGTTTTCAAATAAACTGTACATAAACAAAACAATTGTAATATTTAAGTGATTTCTGTTATTTAGTCTATTTTTTATTTCGATATTACCTCTATTTCTCCTATTAGTCCAACAGGAAGGAAGGACATAAACAAAAATATATGCTGCTTTCAGAGGTAGATTGTGAGCTTAATGTATGGTGATCCCATTTTTTTTCTTCATTTTTTCATAATCAGTATATGATAAAGTTCATTTATAGAACAGTATACAAAAATCCTATTAAAAAAAAAATTATACCTGTGAGCGAGCCCCCTTAAGGCTTAATGATTACTTTGATCTCACCTGAAATGTTGGTTTAAGGGAAGTCTGTGATCCATTGTGCAGGTTGGAAATTGTCATTGCTTCTCCTTCTGTAAGACCACAGTACAGGTGAATTTGAACATTTCTAAAAAGAAAAACATATTTAGACAAATTGTAAGATGAGACATAAAACACTTGAAATTTTACAACTTTAATTTATCCTTTTTGGCAAAAAGAACTGTGATAATGCTTGTACATAGTAATAGCTAATAGTGGATACTGATCTTATCATAAATTTATAAACATAAACAAAGCAAAAGCATGCCTTGACTTCTCCACATGAATCCTGTCATGCATAAAATTTATAGATAACAGTTATAATTACACAATTCAGTTATTACCGTATAACAAATATGAAAATATAGGAACATTAAAAACAAATTAATACCTTATTTCATTCAAGTAAACATCCTTTGCCATGTTCTGCATGGCTGCTCGTAAGTGATTGCCTCCTAATGTCCATAGTTGGTACGCTGACAACTTTTCTGCTAAAAAATCAGACCTTTCCTTCACCTGAAAACACATGAACTGGTCCTTCAGACACTTATAGAAAACATGAAGTGTGATATCTTAAAAATCTAATGATTTTGATTAAATTTAGTTTTAAGGTAGATGGGGTGTTTAAATTATAATCCATAGAATTTCTTAATAATTTGCCAAAATGTAGTTTATATCCTGCTTGTTTAAGAACATTAATAAAAAGAATGGGTCACCGGACTAATTTTCACACTACAGGTTGTGCAATATTGTCAAATTTTGGATATATTGTGCATGGAAAACCCAATTTTCGGTCATAAAACTAAAACTTCACCATAGAATTTTGAGATAAAATATGAGAAGATAGCTCCAATATTATTCTTTCAGACAAGAAGAAGAAAAAAGGTCACCGGACTTGTTTTCTTGCTACATAATAAAATGGGTAAATTCCTAACACATTCTATTGTAAAAGTAACACTATCTGAATTATCTGCCCTTTCATTTGAGTTGTCTCCCCTTATTTGGCAAAGTTGGTAAAAAATGAATCAAACAAAAGTTTGGTTTTTTGGGTAAAATACAATCATAAATATGATAAAACCTGGCATATTCTATATAATGAAAAATCTTACTCATGAATTACCTACTAATTTCAAAATTTGCATATTTCATCAAAAATCTAGACCTTGTTATCTGGTATTTCAAAATCCAAAATGGAGGAAGACACCCTATCTACCTTAAACAGTTATAATAAATTTTCTTTTTCTTGTTTGAATTGTTTCACATTATCATTTCAGGGCCTTTTAAAGCTGACTATGTGATATGGACTTGCTCATTGTTGAAGACTGTACATATCTGTACCCTTTTTGACTTGTTATATATGTAAACATGTATCTTACCTGAACTGGATTAATCATCACAGGGAATATTGTTGAAATAACATTTGGTTGCAGCATAATTTTTTGTCTCAATAAACTGACCCAATCATGATTCATCTTTCTAACTAGATACTTTTCTGGTGGAGGCATCAGTGTGAGAACATTAACCTCAAACATTCCTAAAATATAGAAGGCACCAAATTACAAAACCATTGTATTCTTTAGAATCTACATAATTCAGTTTAAAACTATACATTATGAGGCTAAGGGTAGCCTATAGGGAAAACCTTTAAAATGTTTTCAACTTGATGAAACAAACTGCATTTATTTTTAGATCTTATGTTCATATTTTAAACTGTTTAAAGTTTTAAGTCTATCAACTACAGGATTACCATTATCTGAGTATGAATTGTGTGTTTTATGAATTGAACAGTACACACATTTTGTTTTTGTATTATTTAATTATCAGTTGTCTTTCATATTTTACATTTTTACAAAGTTGCAACTTAATCAAACCTAGTAAAATACATTTTATTTATACTAACCTAAGTAGTTATCCTTCATTGGTTGAGGAGATAGAGTGCTCATATCAAACTCAATGGAATCAACTGGTGTGTCTATAACCACTCTGGCATTCTTTGTATTGGTTTCTTTCTCCTGTTTATCTGTTTGTTTCCGTTTCCTTTTCCGCACCTCTACCCATGGACATTTAATCATTATTTTGTCAATCAATTCTGTGACAGATGTTATTCTAGGAAGGAACTCAGATTTGGGAGATAAATTTTTGAGTAGAAGGTTTCTACCAAATTTTGCTCCATTAAACTTAACCTGAAATATAGATTATAATAACTGTGTACAATATGAAATTTAAAAGAAAGTTATCATGTCTAATGAGGTATTATATGTACAACTCCAAGCAATCATCTAAAAATTTTGGTCAAAATGGACAGAAGGTAAAGATATCGAAATAAAAGAAATTGAGGGTCAGATAGATTTTCTCTTTTTAAAGCCACAAACAAACAAAGTTTGATTTTGGACCCCGATTTGGTCCAACTTGAAAACTGGGCCAATAACAAGAAATCTAAGGACATTTTTAGATTCAGCATATTAAAGAACCACAAGGATTCAATTTTTGTTAAAATCAAACTAAGTTTAATTTTGGACCCTTTGGACCTTTATGTAGACTAATTTGAAAACTGGACCAAAAATTAAGAATCTTCATACACAGTTAGATTTGGCATATCAAAGAACCCCAATTATTCAATTTTTGATGAAATCACACAAAGTTTGATTTTGGACCCTGATTTGGGCCAACTTGAAAACTGGGCCAATAATAAAAAATCTAAGTACATTTTTAGATTCAGCATATCAAAGAACCACAAGGATTCAATTTTTGTTGAAATCAAACTAAGTTTAATTTTGGACCCTTTGGACCTTAATGTAGACTAATTTGAAAACGGGACCTAAAAATTAAGAATCTACATACACAGTTAGATTTGGCATATCAAAGAACCCCAATTATTCAACTTTTGATGAAATCAAACACAGTTTAATATTGGACCCCGATCTGGACCAACTTGAATTCAATTTTTGTTAAAATCAAACTAAGTTTAATTTTGGACCCTATTGACCTAAATGTAGACCAATTGGAAAATGGGACCAAAAATTAATAATCTACATACACAGTTAGATTCGGCATATCAAAGAACCCCAATCATTTAATTTTTGATGAAATCAAACAAAGTTTAACTTTGGGCCCTTTGGGCCCGTTATTCCTTAACTGTTGGGACCAAAACTCCCAAAATCAATCCCAATCTTCCTTTTATGGTCATAAACCTTGTGTTTAAATTTCATAGATTTCTATTAAGTTATACTTAAGTTATGGTGCGAAAACCAAGAAAAATGCTTATTTGGCCCCCTTTTTAGCCCCCAATTCCTCAACTGTTCGAATCTTAACTCCCAAAAGCAATCCCAACCTTTCTTTTTTTTTTTTATCTTTATTCTAACTCTTGTGTTTAAATTTAGTTATTTAAAGTTATTGTGCGGTTGTGTAATAGGTACAGATGTCTGAAATAAGTTTCAAAATAAATTTTTTATGATGTAGTTGAGGAGATTTCAAACTTTACTGGAACAATTGAATAATAGTAAGCAGTGAAATTTCTATAGATTTATATTTTTATCGATATAAATTATTATTTTAAAGTGTAATCTGCATTTCAAGAGAAATCAAGGGAAACAACTGTAGATATTTATGTCAAAGATCTATATAAATCTCCGTTAGTAAGCTGGTCTTTCCATCAACTTTATTTGAACTTTGGGTTGATAGCTGTCTCCTTTGCAATCATACCACATCTCCTTATATTGATATTTTTCGCATCGTGAAGATTTTCTACATCTCTATTGGTCTACTGTCTTTTTATACCTCGGACTTTTCGGGCATCACACACATCAACCGTGTTACATGCATGTGAATTATGTTAACCCTCTAAAAATAATGCCTTCTTATGGACTATCGTTTCTTCTAACATCATTACAGTCATAGGAGAAAAGTAAGTTCCCCCAAGGGTGACTGGGGAAGAGAAATATGGTCACTCGGTCTTCTCCCGACCGGCAGTAAAACGCTTGCTGAAGTGGAGTGTCCGTTTGGTTGTGCGGGATGTATTAGTTCGCAGCCACGTCCGGTCAGAATGGGGACGTTAAATCCATTGTCTCGTGTAAAGAGAGTGCCACGCTCTTTGCACGTTAAGAACCCTTGCAACAACTCAATGAGGGTCCGTAGGTTGCCTGTTGCAAGGCAAGATTTCTATCCCTATCCAACTTACCCTTATTTTCCAGTGGCAGTCCAAATTTCCCCGACCATCATCCCAAATTGCCTCTATTATCAGATTATGACAAGACCTACCTATCGTATTTATCGTGAACTTGTTCTCGTCCTTAATATGCATGAAATATTTGCCACTGAACGTTAAGCAACCGACAATCAAGCAATCAAAAGTAAGTTCTCACTAAAGAAATGTCCTTTCATTTCAACTAAAATCAGGCGATATTTTTCAAAAAAAATATTACCAAGTAAAGCCATGAGCGATTTTATAAAACATTTTAATTTATAGAAATACTGTGGTTCCGATTTTTGTGTAATGACTACACAAAAAAGTGTTCACGCAAAAACAATTCATAAAAACGATAACGTGTACACAGTCGTTGGACAAAGGTGAGTTCACACTCAAAAAATGTCCCAGTATCATTTCAACTAAAAATCGATGACCGATGACCGTAACTGCATTCACAGAATGACCGTCAATTCTAAGAAATATCCGTATTTATATTACAACTTCTTTTATCAAATGATTAATCGTGTTGGTATGAACGTATTTATATGAGAGTATTATCCTATAGGTAAAAGAAAATAAGACGTGCTTCAAATACATAGTTCACTATATGTATTTTATTTTACAGTCGAGGGCTTAATTTTTAAACTGAATTTGCAACAAGACAAGCACATGAACAAGTGAAGAAAACATGGAACAAAAAAAGCAAATTAAATGACACCTTACAAGTAAAATTAAAAAAATGCGATGTACAGCCTCCAACTACAAGTCAAAAGTTTTTTTTATTATTTCTGGGATTTCTTCATTATATTTTGATAATGATTAACGGTCATCTTAGCGATTTTTTCAAATCTAATTTCCCGGTCATTACACAAAAATCGGCACCACAGTATTTCTATAAATTAAAATCAGGTATGTCAGTCAATTCGGAATTTTTCCTATTTACCAATTTACATCTACGACATAGCTGAAAATCTCGAAAAAAAATCCTTTGAGCATTTTCTTTTCTTCGTATATTCCTCCGCAATGCAGCAGCCGTGTCACACGGTAGTGAAATACATTTTCAGTCATTAAACATTAATTTAAAAGGGAAGGTGGTAAAGGGAATTATTTACAGGCCATTATTTATCACTCGAGTATCAATTTTGTCCTATATATATATTTTTTTCATTATTGGCCTAAATATGTAATGTGCCGTTAGTCAGTCTGTACTTGAAAACAAAAGATCAAATCTTACCCATAACTCTACACCTGACTTTCCATGTCCAATTTCCTCCAATACTAGACACTCCCCGTCGTCGCCAACCATCTTTCTTCCATTCACACAGATATATAACTTCTTGTCTTCGACAGTACAATCCCACGTCGCCGTCTCCATTTCAAGCTATGTGACGTTGCTTTCCCGAACCCGTTTAAACGTCAACAATTAACTCGAACGTTGATTCGTCGATCCGAATTTTCCGCGAAAAAAATTGACGTTGTGACTGATATTCAATTGCGGAATAAGTTTGACAGTTGGTTTTAAGAAAACAACATACCATTATTTCAGCATTTAAAGATGGAAGAAGATTTAGAATACAAAGGTACATTAATTTTTATTGATTTACTGTGTTACTGCAATTCTTAATGTTGTTATTGAATATATTTTATCATTTCCGTATTTCTCTGGCGGTTGGGTTTCAAAGACAAGTGCTGTTTTCCTGGGCCCGTATGTGGTCTGAAATTTTAAGTTATTTAACTTCTTTCTACTGAACTTCAAATTAAAATTTTAATCATTACTATTCATATTGTGCTTTTTATATTCATACTTAAATTTTTCATCCCATGAACACAGTTATTTACATTCGATGTTTTTCTTTTGCGCCAATTGGCATTTCCGTTTCATTTGCGCCAAAATAGTTTTTCCTTTATGTAACATATAGATTGGTTTTGTCATTGCTAATGAAACAATTATCCTTAAACATCTAGCTAAAGAATTTGTCGAAATCCCGGGACGAAAGCCCCAACTGACTTCAATATCCCATTCCGTAAAGTCGGTTATATTTATACGAAAGCGTAACATATATAGTTAAAAGTAAGAAAAATATATGCCTGGAACTTCTTTCTTTCAAAGTCATTTGGTGTTTCAAATTTAAGTATCTCTGCGAGTAGTCAGTTGTAATCAGTAATTGCGATCATTTCCAGGTTTATTTCACATTGCGTTATGACATTTATTTATTTTAAACGGAAATAATTTCGAGTCTTTGTATACATTGGAAACAAAATATAAAAAGAAGATGTGGTATGATTGCCAATGAGACAACTATCCATAAAAGACCAAAATGACACAAACATTAGCAATTATAGGTCACCGTACGGCCTACCGCATATAGTCAGCTATAAAAGGCCCCGATAAGACAATGTAAAACAATTCAAACGAGAAAACTAACGGCCTTATTTATGTAAAAAAATGAACGAAAAACAAATATGAAACACATAAACAAGCAACAACCACTGAATTACAGGCTCCTGACTTGACACAGGCACATACATACATGTTGAAAAGATCGTATGAATAATTAATTACAATTTCGGCAATTTCTATTTAAAATAAATATTCATGAGGAAAAGTGATATCAGCTCAGTGACTGTATATGACATAGAAATTTACAGTCAACGCATTTAGACTACTCAAATAGATCGTGTGCATTATATTTAGGTAATATGATGCAGTTTCAATATTAAAATCTGTAATTACCTGATAAATTGCATTACAAACTTCAACATTATCTAGGTAGTTTTATAAACTAATGGTAGTATTTTTGGGGACTAGATGCATTTGGTTAAGATTAAACGATTTAAAACTATTTAAAATAGTTTTCAGCCCTTAAAGGTCGGTATATATATATGGAAGTGTTTAACGACCTGGACTGGCTTTTCAGCCCTTGCACGGTCGGTATATATATGGAAGTAAAATTGTTTAAACACTCTTTTTTTTTTTTTTTTTTTTTTTTTTTTTTGGTCTTGACTGGCTATATAGCCCTTGCACGGTCGCTATTTGGAATTGTATGTTTGAGTTTGAGTATATAGACATGTCGATATTAAATGGTTGGGTGCAATCTAAAAACAAGCTTTGCATATTTGTCTTCTAATTATTGCTTTTATTTTGATATAAAAAACTGATGTATGACAATGTTTGATAACATACACAATACGTTAATGGTTAAAATAAATTTAATAAATAAAAACAGTAAAATTTGATTTATTTGAAAACGTAAACTAAGGGGAAATAACTGATATTTCTTGATGAAATTCGGGCCGTCGGTATAATAGTCCAAGCTTGTAGCAAAATGATACTTAAAAAACTTTATAGATATTAATATAATATAAGCATTACTTTTTATCATAAAATAAAAGTTCACATAAAAAAGTGACAAAATAAACCAACAATCTTCATACAGTTAAGATCAGTTATGTGTTAAAAATAAAAGCTGTTTAAGAAATTTTGATCTGGACATCATGAAATTCGAAAAAATAAATTCTGTATGCATATGGGTATAACATCTATGGATAAGCCTAGCAAGTATATGAAGATACGTGATGGCTTATGACTTATGCCGTACCAATAAACATAGCCTTTTTTATTTAACATGGCCAAAAGTGAGATTTTCGTCATGTGTCGTCCGTAAACTGTTACATAAATCTTTTTTGAAACTACATGGACACACTCATCACTCGGGTCTCTTGTTCAAAAAATGTTTCCATGACGGCAGCCCGCCAACCAATTAAGATACTAGTAGTCGTTCTACGACATAGCAAAAAACATAACAATGGAGCAAAATGCATTTTTCGGCTAAAATCTTTTTAAAAGCATTTAAAGCAATTCTAACATGATATTAACATATAATTCTGTGATCTATCTGCCATGAAATTTTCATATGAATCAGACAACTCAGATCCTTCACTACATGTGGCATCCCTAGTTTGCTTATATTAAACAAAACTGACTATGTAGAAAAAAAAGTAGGGGTGTGATAAAGGGTATGCTATAAAGGGTGTGCATCAAAGTTGCGCAATATGGATTAAACAGCAGGCTATTTATCAAATATGTAAAACTACTGCATTTACTACTAAACATATGATAAATGATTATAAATGTTTACTAGATCCATACCAGTATGAAGACATTGATGAGGAGAGTGATACGGAAGAAGATTTCTCATACTTTGAAGAACATGGTATACTAATTTTAATATAAGATATTATGTTTTGTAATATATTACATGCAACATAGATAAGATTTAAAATCTCCCTACTTATCATCAGTGTTCCTGTGTAAGTAGTAAATTTGTCCTGGTTTAAATTTACAAGATGAACAAGTATTACAAGTATAAAAAGTAAAATCACAAAAATACTGAACTCCAAGGAAAATTCAAAAAGGAAAGTCCCCAATCAAATGGCAAAATCAAAAGTTCAAACACAGCAACCGAATGGATAACAACTGTCATATTCCGGACTTGGTACAGGCATTTTCTTATCTAGAAAATTGTGGATTAAACCTGGTTTTAAAGCTAGCTAAACCTCTCACTTGTATGTCAGTCGCATCAAATACAAAAATTTAAGTTCATAATTTTAAAACAATTACTGTAAATTTATTCTGATATCATAAGTTAAGGGTCCTAGACTAATTCTCATGGAAATTCACGTCTAAAATAATGTCACAAATATTCCTATGTAAAACTATTACCCATACAACAACTTGAGGCAGCTTATCAGTTATACACATTTTTTTTTCTCCATGAATTATAGGTTCTGTTGAAACATTACCCAAAAAAAGAACAATGGATGACAGGCATTCAGAGAGGAAAGGTAAATATGGAATAGTTCATAAGAATTTTCTGTCAATATGTCTGTCCATTTTCTAATAATTAAAAAAGGGGGGTATACTGTTTTACCTCTGTCTGTCCTTCCGTCAGTCTGTCAGTCCGTCCTTCCGTCAGTCCGTCAGTCAGTCCGTCCGTCCCATGAATATTTTTGTCGCATTTTTCTCAAGAACAACAATACAAGGATTTCTGAAATTTGGTTTCAGGGTTTATCTAAGTCAGCTATACCGTGTGATGCGTTTTCAGATTGATCACTCGACAACTTCCTGTTTACCGAACACTTGTATGATTTTACACATGATAGCCAAGTTAAAAATTTCGACACATTTTTCTTAGGAACTACAATACAAGGATTTCTGAAATTTGGTTTCAGGATTTATATAAGTCAGCTATACAGTGTGATGCGTTTTCAGATTTATCACTCGACAACTTCCTGTTTACCGAACACTTGCATATTTTTACACTATTAATATTGTATCCACTTGCGGCGGGGGTATCATCAGTGAGCAGTGAAAACAATGTTCAACCTATGATTTTGTCAGATGAAAACTTTATACGTGTGCATGTAACAAATTTCACTGTAGAATGGTCTAAATACAGCACATACAAAATAGTGAAAAAAATATATTTTAACAAAACGCATTTGACTAGCAGATTAAACAACTGATGTTCCTAAACCCTGCTGACTGCCATTGAAATATAGGCCATCAACATTGAGTAAAACCCATACAGCATCCAAGATTGTGTAAAATGTGTTTTAGGATTTTAAATATTTATGGCTAAAATACATTTTATTTTACAGGAAAAATGAAGATTCTTGCATTAGACACACTCCAAGTAGTATTTTGTTGTTCTGTATTTTGCCTGTCAGGTGTGAAAGTTGAAGATCTAGCAATGGCAAGAAACCTTTTCCAAGAAAAAACAAAATCTGAGAGAAGCCAATGTATAATTGACTGGATTATTTTATCTTCAAAGTAAGTTTCAAGACATAAAGTGGTACCTGACACCTTTACTAATATTAATTTGGCTTGTTAATTTTATATTTCCTTAACAATTCCACTTGATTTAAATGGTCAGCTGATTCTTACAGAATTATCTCCCTGTAGTGTAAGTTACCACCTTAAGGGAGTATATCTATTATTTCTTTTTACTAAAACATTTTGATAATTAAAATGGCCATATTATTTTAAATCTATAGATACAAAACATGCAATGATAGAAAAAGTTTAATAAAATTGTCTTTCATATGATTGAAACAATTACTTAAAAATGTTACTTTCTTTTATGGGAATGAAAGAATTTATCACAATATTGTGTTTTTATGGCTATGATCAAAAATCAAATATATGTCTCAATTTTTAGTTCAAGAGGAAGTGAAAGACAATGGATTGTAGGATCGAAAAATGTGTGTCTGAAGGCATGGAGGCTTACCTTAGGAATTCCAGAGTCAACGTTTTATACTATTCAAAAGCAGGTTTTAGGTAGGAATGTTATTTTACTCTTTTTTACCTTTTTCAGAAATGTGTATGAAAACATAATCATAAACACCTATTAAATATCATGAGATTAATTTCAACACACAAATTCTAAAAAGCATACTGTGTCTGTATGTCAACCCTATTTACTTGGTTCAAACATGTAAAAAAAAAAATATAAATTAAGCAATAAAATTTGAACTTTTTTTTTTATAGATGGAAAGGTAACAGCAGAGAAAAGTGGACGACCATTAGGAAGTGTAGAGCCAAAAACATTGACTGCCCTAGCGTGGCTTCAGGATTTTGCAAACTCTTATGCCGGTTTTATGCCAGACAGTAAGCAGCTTCATCTACCTTGTTGTTTAACAAAATCTTCAGTTTACAGTACAATGGTCAGTGAATTGGAGGGACCAACTTCACAATGTATATCACTGTCTCATTTCCTTCTTGTATGGAGAACAGAACTACGCCATATTGCAATACCAAGAGTAAGTCATGAAGTTATAATTGGAACTGTATTTTTAATATCCAAAGAAATGTACAAATTCATTATTGCCCAAGCAAACTATGTTTCCATAAAAAATTATTTCAAGATATATGCAAACACAAGCTTGTTATTTTAAAACAGAGTAGCGAACATAAGATGAAAATTAAAACTTTTTTGTTAAATTTAACTGACTTGGACCTTAATGTTCTTTTGAAAAAGGGGGATATGGATGATTATTTATGATGATGGTCATTGGGAATTTGTTATGAAACCCGTCATACATGTATTAGTTTTTTCTTATTATAGATAAATTTGTATCTCCAAATTCATGCAAATCATTTGATATTTTACTTATAATATTTTGCAGAGATCAAGATTTTCAGAATGTAATACTTGTGTTCTTCTGAAAAATGAAATAGAATCTACAAGGAATAAGGAGGTACGGAAGCAGTTGATGCAGCAACGTGATACACATCTTAAACAACAGAAGTAAGTTACTGTTCATTCTTTGAAATATCTTATCATAGGTACTCCTAATTAAATTTATTAGGTATACAGATTTAAAGTACCAAATATTAAATATCCCCCCCCCCCCCCCCCAAAAAAAAAAAGAAAGAAATAAATAATAATAAATAAATAGATAATTAAATAGATAAATAAACAGAAACAAAAATAAAAAAAGTGAATAGCTTCTTGATTCCTGCTAACCAATCTTTTCACATTAGTTCTCTAACTTCAGTTTGCATCAACCTAATCTTATGGAACTTATACACAAAGGTTTTTTAACACAAAACACTGATCAAGTTTGAAATTTGGTAAAAATTGGTTTCATCTGTTCTGAAGTTATGCCCATTTACACATGGAAAAAATATTAAAATTCTTGTTTCCAATCTCCAACTTTAGTTAGTCTCAACCAAATGCCATGAAGCTTACACACAATGCTTATTACCACAAAACAATATCATTGGTTTCTGGAAAACAACTTTAGTTGACATTAATGGATCTTATTTGAAATATTATAAGAAGGTTCATACCACAAAAGGAAGGTTGGGGTTGATTTTGGGGATGATGGTCCAAAAAGTTTAGGAATTGGGGGCCCAAAACAGAATAATAACTTGTGTATGACTATAAATATTTTGATTGCTCTGAAATTGTTCCACAATGTCTTATACCTCAAGTAGAAGGTTTGTATTCATTTAAGGGGTTATGGTGCTTTAGGAATTAAAGAGGGACCAAAAACTAACATTTTTGTAATTTCTGGGCAATAACTTGTATGTAAGTGTATGAATCTGTCTTATATTGTACCACAAGGTTCCATATCACAAAAGGAAATCCCAGGATTGAGTTTGGGGGTTATTGTCCCATTCATGAAGGAGCAAAGCATTTTATTTCTTTGTATAGTTATAGGAAGATGTGGTGTGAGTGCCAATGAGACAACTCTCCATCCAAATAACAGTTTAAAAAAATGAACCATTATAGGTCAATGTACAGCCTTCAACACTAAGCCTTGGCTAACACCAAACAACTAGCCTGGCATCCGGGCCCAATCTAGCTGTGCGTTGCAACAAGATTAGCCAGGACCCCAGGCTAACCGAACAACAAGTTATAAAGGGCCCCAAAATTACTAGTGTAAAATTTTATGTTTTTATTTCTATTAATTTTATATTTCAGATCTGAAAGAGAAAAGTACTACAAACATGCCATGAAGGCCAGGAGGAATCCTGATAAGTACCTATCTATTATCATGGACGCAATGGACCAAGCAAAGACTATGATTCCACATTTCACAGCAACACCAAAGTTTGCAGACGGAATGTGGAAGCTTAAAACCCATCTTCTTGGTGCCATTGTCCATGGGATAGGTGCTTATGGATTTTTTGACATATTTCAATGGCCTCATGGCAGTAACTTAACCGTTTCAACTTTAATGAATATTCTGTTCATGATGAAGGACTCGTTACCTGAAGTGCTATACCTTCAGATGGATAACTGTGGGAGGGAGAACAAAAACCGGTATGATTATTATAATAAGAATAGTGACAAATGCAATGCACAAATAGAAATCTCTAAAATTCACCATTGTCTTCTTTTGATGTACCTATTTCATAGAAATGAAACTGATTTTGTAATAATTAACTGCTTTAAATAATTCCAGGATTCATAGTTATGAAAATTTTTGAGCTGTTTGATTTTTAAACAATATTGCAACAAGCATATTGTAAATATTCAATCTTCTAAGTTCTTAAAACAATTGGGAATCCAGAATTTGTCATAAATGGGGGACAGTGACGATCATACTTTATTGACTACCTAAAAAAATGTTAACCTTTTGAAGTTTTTATGTCTATTATTTAGCATCAAACAATTTTTTCAGATATCTGATGTCTTTCCTGGCCTTCTTAGTGGAACTGAAGGTATTCAGGAAAATAAAATTAAGTTTCCTTATGGTTGGCCACACTCATGAAGACATAGATCAAATGTTTTCAAGGTAAAGTATAATATATATAAGAGTTGAAAAGTATATATTTTTTTTAAAACTTTTTAAAGTCATGACTGTAAAGGTCACATGATGTGTGAGTTAACAAGTAAGGCATCTACAAGACATATCAACTAACATAAATGTAGATGTTCATCTTTGTTAACATCTGTAACACCTAGCTACACTTCCTCATCTGTATCAAAGATATTAAGTTGAAAGAGATATGTGTTAAAAAACAGGATGAACAGTGATCCCTTTATATGGTTCTTTAATGTTGGTTGCTTGTTACAAAATTAAATAAAATACAAAAAGGTATTATACTCTTTACAACTTAGTTTTATTAACTTTATTAAAAACCATAACAGGGCTTAATACAAACAAACTGGGCATTAATACAGGGCCATTACAGAAAAACAGGGCCATTACACAAAAAACAGGGCCATTACAGAAAAACGGGGCCATTACAGAAAAAACAGGGCCATTACAGAAAAACAGGGCCATTACACAAAAAAACAGGGCCATTACAGAAAATATGTAGTTTTTAATGAAGTCACTTTTGGCAATAATGCACTTTTGGTTGGTTAATAAATATAATTATCTCCACTTGACTTTCAAATGACTTTTTTATACAATTTTAAATCTGTTCTAAGACACTTTAACTTTTTAAAATTCACATTTTTTAGGGTTTCTGTTTTATATTGAATGATAGGTGTGAAATTAATTCAAACTAGATGTTTTTCCAACACGTACAAGAAAAAGACTCCAGACCTACTTCGTATGTTATATATACATGGCTCATTTTGAATTCTTTATAATTTTTTTCAATTTTAGGTTTTCCATTTGGTTAAACCACAATAGTTGTAAAACCATGGATTCACTAATGAATGGATTTCAAAACTGCTATAACCCCAAACCAACCAGTATCAAAACGTGCCAAGTATATAATTATTCTGAATGGATTACTCCCTACCTTGCACCAATGAGTGGGCATTCTAGACACCATGTCTATAAGTTCAAACTAGAAAATGGCAAAACAAAAATGGTCTTCAAAGAATGGACAACTACAAAGGTAATACATTGTTAATATATTATACACTAGATCTTGGAATATATACTTCGATCTTTTTCCTTCAGGCTCACCAGATATTTAACAGTGATAAAGTCAGTATCAAGAATAAAAAGTCCTTTTCATATATACAAGGCTTTAAAAAAAAAATTTAATTGTTTTGTGTCACACATAAATTCAATTCATATTTGAGACAATTTGGTATTCTTTTTTGGCTCAATTACTATTTATTATAGTATAACTAATCGCCGTATTTGAATATAAAAAATAAGACAACCTGTGATCGAATAACACATGGATTAAACGAGTGCGCAATTGTGTGTCAATTGGTTATACATGAAATAAATTAAAAAAATTATATGTGGTCTATAAATAACCACTAAAAAAACATAAAGTTCACAATTTAAAATGTTTCTTTGTCATTTATTTAAGGTGGTACCCAACACTTTCACTAAAATTAATTTGGCTCGTTTAATTTTCATAAAATTTTTACAAAGTATTTACTTTGACCCTTTAACAAAAATATGAAAAATTGAAAAAATTTGAACCAAGCGTTTTATCAGAAAAAATACACTGGTTATATAGCAGTTTGACAAACACTAATTTTGATCATTGAGAAGCTTTATATTGCCTTCACAACGCAACGTAATTAAAACCTTTAGCTGATATTACAGAGTTATCTCCCTGTAGTGTTAGGTACCACCTTAAGGCTCGAAAGCCTTTTACTGTAAATTAATAGAACTATGAAATATCTTTCACTGGTATTATAGTTGTCAGCTTAAAATAATTGATGATTACTTTTCATGTTTTAATCTTAATTATAGGCTTGGAGAGAATGTGAGGGCTCTGATAGATATCCCCTATTAAGGCTGCCCACAACTCAACCTAAACTATTACAACCCAATTTCCAAGATCTGGACAAAGTGGAAAACTCGATCTTGGGAGCAAGGAAGTACATAGATAAAGAAGATATGATATGGTGGGAGAGATTTTTCCAGGAAAAACATAATGAAGGTAAGGCCTGGTAATTCAGAGTTATTATTATTTAAGCACAAACTATTTGTAGAACTGGAGTTTATGACTGTGGTCTTTTATTTAGAATTTTCTTTTCCTTATATTTCCCTTTATTTGAGTAAAACAGAGCTTAAAAGAAATTCTAACTTGCTCCCAAGGATGTTTTCTATTTGAATATATTAGTTCATGGTAAATTTTTATATCTTATAAAAAAATGATAAAAATGATAGGTCAACAGGCATTTTCTCATGCTACAGGTTGTGACAAAATGACACATTTTGTATTGCTTATACAGGAAAAAAACATCATTTTGTGAACATAAGCTAAACTAAATAATAAAATAAAATACGAAAATAAAATTCTTTGAGAATATTTAAAAAAAGGCAGGTTAACCATGTGTTTTTTCCAGCTGAAATAATAGCAAAATTCCAGGAAGATTCCTTTAGAAAAAGCACTACTTTAGAGTTACCTCCCCTTAAAATGTAAATTCAAAAACAATCAAAATAGAGCAAAAGATGAATATTTATGAATTATAATCCTATAAATTAGTTCTTTTAAATGCTTATTCACATTCATCAGCTGTATTCCTGCATCAACATTTTTGAAAATTGGGAACTTATATTCTTGTTTTTTTTTTTAAATCTAAGAATGAGAAAGACGCCCATACCTTAAGTAGTAATTGTATGCCTAATTTTGGTTCATCAAATTTAAACTAGTTATGTGAAATTAATTTCAAATATTTAATGTTTGCAGAACTGGAATATGAAGATGATGACTCAAGTTTTAAACTATTTGAATTGGCCCGATTTGTGGCTCAAAGACCACTTCCTGATATAACAACATTTTCAGTGCCAGAGATAGTAGTGAACAGAGATGTCATGCCACCTGTAAGTTGAACTCTTCATAAGTTCCTCAACATTGCTATAATTTGCAATAAATGAAGATTACATATGAAATATATGAATATCATGACACTTTATTTTACTTTGTTGGTACACGAACTTGTATTACATATATACAAAAGGAGTAGTTTTTATAAGGCCCTTAAATAGCTCTCTTTTTTACACTAAATTTCAAATTAGGATTTATTGACCACTATCACAATGAATCATAGCTAAAATAGTGACTAGGTACAAACAAAGCCTTTTTGTTGAAAATTGAAGTTCTTGTGTACTGCTGATGACGTCATGAACAGTACTCATTTTTATTGTACACGAAAAAATCAATGAAAATTGGTAAATTTTATCTGTTTTTTTGGACAAGAAACCTAGCACATATGCAGACAAAATTGATTTTTGAAAAAAGTGTTTGTCATAACATTTTACATGTTAAACCTTGAATATCTAGTTTCTTGACTCTATGTTTACTGGTCCTGAATTTGGTTAAAATCTGGACAATTTTGTCAAATTTCCTCAAAATCACTTACTTTTGACCTATTTTTGATGAAAAAATCATTGTTTTCGAATAAAACTTTGACACAAATAGTTCTATTTAACTTTCTCACATGTCTTTATGACAACTTAAACATTTTTTACCTCTTACCATTGAACTTAAAATCAGGGTCAAATCTGTACCCATCATGCATTATACCATTCTTTTTGATTGTTTGGTAAATACATGAACAGTAGATTTTGACAACTCGATAGATATTCATTAAAAAATCAAACATATCAAGTACCTTGAATCAAACAAATATTACAAATATTCATATGTTTTATTATCTTATAATAAATGTATCAACCATGCACTTCAACTGGTTGCTCATATTTTTCAGGTTATCCTTGGGAAGAAAACAAAGCCTGCCAAGTCTCAACCAATCATAATGGAGGAAGGTCTCAAGGCAGATGATTTTGTTTTAACAAATCTGGAAAAGTACAGCGATGAGTGGCCACAAATTGGAAAAGTAATGTCAATTTGTGGTCACAATATACATATACTATGGTACAAGGGCAGTAAGTCTACAAGCTGGTCTCCATGCACAGTGCCTATTTCAGGACAGAGAGGAAAGAGGGAGCCTTTTACTGAAACAGTAACCAGAGACCAAATTTGGAAAAGTGGCTTCAAATTAACCAACAATGGACACCTACCAAAATCTGTCAAGGATGCAATTGACAGATATTAAATAAAATATTTATTTTAACAGATAGAATGCACTTTATTATTTTAAAAACGTTTATGAATAGCAGCTTTTAAATATATAAAAGAGCCTAGAAGTAATTAAAGTTACCAACCATAACTTGCAATCATATATAAATGATGATTATATGAATAAAGGTGATGTGGGAAAGGAGTCAATAAGACAGCAACATCTATTATGAAAAAAACTCATCATTTACCACAAACACTTCAGCTGTACTATTAAAAGACACTTAGTATTTATAGAAAGCACATTGAAAATAAAGTAGCCAACCATAGAAGGTGATTTAAATTCCTGTATTTGTTTTACTTGTGTACAATATGAAAATTTCACCCATCCAAAGTGGTAAATTTAATTTTTCATTTATTGGGTCCCCAGTATACTTTTTATAAGACTGCCCTTTCACACTGTAAGTCAAATAGTTAATCTAATGCAGGTGAACTAAGTTAAGATGTGGTAAGATTGCTAATTAGACAACTCTCCCCAGACAACAGATGTCATAGAATTTAAAAACTATAGGTCATCCTTCAACAATGAGCAAAAACAAACTTGATCAATTCCAGGAAGAAGGTATATAGTTGCTTGCTGTTCTATCTGTAATTAAAAAAAAGTCAGGAGTGTAGTCAGGTCAAACTGTAACAAACAAAAAATGGTGCTAATGTATTAAGTATCTCGGTTTTGGAAAAGCGCTTAAAGTAACAGACTCAATATATGACTTATGGTTGGATCATATATCTGTCAGAATAATTTTATTTTCCACTGAAACTTTATCTTCAGAAATTTATTTAGACTGGTAGACTGATTTACCTCCATAACACTAACACATTTCTTTATCCTCATTTCGAATTTGTAGTTGAAAAAGCCAACTGCATATATGTTAACATTTATATGAAAAAGATGACAATCAAAATGAAGAGTAATATAATCAATTTTTATCTGTATTGGCTTCTATAGTAGGTGACATAATTTAATAAATTTACATCTGGCTCATTTGCTGACGTCGTCAATGGAATCTATGGTCTTCTAATTGGAGCAGTATGCTATAGTTTAAAGTTTTGATGGATAATTAATTTACATATCTTAAGGTTCTTTTATCACCTTCTTGTTTTGTACTACTAATTGGGATCTACAAAAAATGCATTGTTCAAAGTATTATTTTTTATAATGTTGAATGAAGTGTTACCATTCCAGAATGGTCAATGTAGTGTTACCATTCCAGAATGGTCGATCTAGTGTTACCATTCCAGAATGGTCGATGTAGAGTTACCATTCCAGAATGGTCGATGTAGTGTTACCATTCCAGAATGGTCAATGTAGAGTTACCATTCCAGAATGGTCGATGTAGTGTTACCATTCCAGAATGGTCAATGTAGTGTTACCATTCCAGAATGGTAGATGTAGAGTTACCATTCCAGAATGGTCAAAGTAGTGTTACCATTCCAGAATGGTCGATGTAGTGTTACCATTCCAGAATGGTCGATGTAGTGTTAATTATCATTTAATTGATCTTTCAAAAGTATTCTTAGATTGAAAATTCCAGAATGGTAACACAACATTGATGATTATAGAATGACAACAATAATTTAACTTTTCCAGAATGGTAACAGCACATTGACCATTACATAAACAAGTTTAAAAACCACAGTGCTTGAGTGTTGTGACCATACATACATGATCACAGGTTTAACCACACATACATAACATGATGACAGTAGTGTGACCATACATACATGTACATGATCACAGTGTTGTGACCATACATACATGATAACAAAATAGTTTGTGGCCAATGGAAAGCCTTTTTTTAAGAAGAAAACTAATAACAATGCTACAGTAACAGCCCATGATCCCATGATCTAAACCGTTTCATTTCTAGAATTTTTAATAAACTCCTAATCTAAATAATTCTCTGTTTATTGTTCTTATTCTAAATTAAGTTGGATGCTTGCTCAGTTTTTCATTTGAATAAAAAAATCACAAAGGATAAGCGTAAAAGAACTCTAAAAATACTAAAAACATCATAAGCACCAAGTACTGTAAAAACTTATTTATCAAAGTAATTATCAATTTCTTTACTTGTTTTATGATTGTATGTATTTTAAGTCTTTGTCACATTCAGAAATCTTTCTTTAAATAAAAAATTATAGAGTTATCCACTTGAAAATTTGGATTTCTGAAACTAGTGGACTTTTATTTTATTATTTATCAGTAGATACCTAAATCAGTTCCATTCTTAACTGCTTCCACTAACAAATCTCTAAGACACGCTACATCTCCAAAACCTAGGTTCACACCCTGGCCTGCTAGAGGATGAATCCTATGTGCAGCATCTCTGAAAATAGTATATAAATCAACATGAACAGTCAAAACTAACAGATCACTAAGACATGCTACATCTCCAAAACCTAGGTTCACACCCTGGCCTGCTAGAGGATGAATCCTATGTGCAGCATCTCTGAAAATAGTATATATATATCAACATCAATGGTCAAAACTAACAAATCTCTAAAACATGCTACATCTCCAAAACCTAGGCTCACACCCTGGCCTGCTAGAGGATGAATCCTATGTGCAGCATCTCTGAAAATAGTATATAAATCAACATGAACAGTCAAAACTAACAGATCACTAAGACATGCTACATCTCCAAAACCTAGGTTCACATCCTGGCCTGCTAGAGTATGAATCCTATGTGCAGCATCTCTGAAAATAGTATATAAATCAACATCAATGGTCAAAACTAACAAATCTCTAAGACATGCTACATCTCCAAACCCTAGGTTCACACCCTGACCTGCTAGAGGATGAATCCTATGTGCAGCATCTCTGAAAATAGTATATAAATCAACATCAATGGTCAAAACTACCAAATCTCTAAAACATGCTACATCTCCAAAACCTAGGTTCACACCCTGGCCTGCTAGAGGATGAATCCTATGTGCAGCATCTCTGAAAATAGTATATAAATCAACATCAATGGTCAAAACTAACAAATCTCTAAAACATGCTACATCTCCAAAACCTAGGTTCACACCCTGGCCTGCTAGAGGATGAATCCAATATGCAGTGTCTCTGAAAACTAATTATAAATCAAATTTTGTGAAATACCATAATCCCTGTGTTAAGGAATTTGTCAATTGTCCTAATTTAGCTTTAATCTTTTGTCCTTATATCAATCCATTTGAAATCATCATTAATAGTAGAATGATATCAATTTGATGCAGGTTCTGGTAGATGGAAACAAGTCATCATCTATTGTATATAAGCAGTGTTCTCCCCAGGCCATTTTAGCGTCGCGGTACCGCGACGCTATATTTTCTTCCCGCGACGCTATAATAATTACCGCGACGCTATAATAATTTCCGCGATGCTATAATTATTTTGAGGATGTTATTTTCCTCGTTTCTATAATGCAAAGCCATGTCCTAAATTTTGAACTTTCATCTAATTACCGCTTATAATCATAAAAAAATATATCTTGATCCCTTCAAGTCGGACAATAGACAATTAAGAGTGATCAAATAGGTGTTAATTGCCCTTTGGGGATAACTGTTTGGATAGGAATACCCCAAGCTGTCACTTGTGACATGATAAATACCACGTGGTTTGCAAAATATTACAGTAGTATTACTTTCTTTCTCTTCCTATCACTTTTTGTAAATCGAGAGTGAAAAGTTTGATTATGAGCTAAATAAGTTTTGGTCTTTCTTTGAAAATGATCATAATTGGCTTTAGTTTATGTTTCATCCATTTAATGCATTAAAAACGCCATTTTCATTCCAAATCTCTTGTCAAACATTGTTTATTTTCGTATTTTTCATTGCTTTCGGCGGCCATTTAATATTTTAGTGTAAACTACTGGTCGAAACCGGACCAGATATGACAAAAATCCGTATTTTCCGATAATAATTACATTTGCACAAATGGCACAGTAGACAGAAAACAATGATACCTAAAGAGAAAACTTAGCATTAACAGACTTTTTGTTGGATAACTTTGTTAAGAATATATATTATTTTTATAAAAAGAAACAACTGGGACTGATTAGAAAACATAAACTGAGAATACTGTTATCATGTTTATAGTTTAATTGTATTCTCAGTCATGAATTCAACAATATTGACACAAAGAATAGGGTTGAAAAGAATATTTTATTCACCAAATAAGGACCTATAGCATACAAAAAATATAATACATTTTGTAATAAACAATAACACATATATATCATAATGGAAATAGAGCATTGCCGCGACGCGACAAATTACATTGAAAAAAATACATTTTTTTTACGCCAAATGTGATGCTATCCAAAATTTCTGGGGAGAACACTGTATAAGTTTGCATATTTTCGGTATCATACAATCAACAATGATATTGTATGGATAAAAAGTCCTTCAAAACCATGCTGGATTCTCAAATCTATTTCATGTGCAAAATACCGATCTAACAAAATGGTTACCACAAAGTATCAAACTTTGATTGATAGACTAGTTTAAACAAATTTGGAACTCGGCTATCCAGAACACTCCTAAATGCATCACATATAGGATTTTCAAGGAAAATTTGATACCAAACGAACTAATAAGCAGACATAATGCTTTAAAATTCAAGATACTATTTTTAAAAATCCAAAAACCAAAGTCACTCAGACAGCTTTGCAATATCATAAGATGTATCAACAGTAAAATGATTTATTTCTTCTCAACCATAATTTTAACATACTTTAACACTAAAACTATTTCTTTAAACAGGTTTATTTATTTGTTTCAGATTTTTATATTTTTAGTATTTATGTATTTATTTATATTTTGTATGCATGTTTTAAACTTCTCTGTAATCTTTGTACATACATGGTTTTATAAGGAATAAACTGTCTAACAACATAACATATGCATGTAAAATTATATATATCTGAAGCAAAGCAAAATTTCTTTTATTTTTTTATGATAGATAAACTGTAATCAATGAAGTTATTAGTAATCAAAACATAATATATATGGATTATAGATTTTGGCTGTTAACTTAAAAGCTAGTAACTGCTATCAGAAATTTTGGAATAATCATTTTATTTTATTTTTCAAAAGAGATGATTTTGTTATTCATTTATTATATTGGTTCACCATTATATTTAGTATGTAAGTGAGAAAATATTTCTGCATTTTTTCCTATTTAATATTGCTATGAGGTCATGCAATGGTTATATATATGCTTTTTTGTCAATTTTGCTGTTTACCGTCTCTTCTCATCTACAGTTTACAAGATATAAGACAAAAACTTAGAGATTAGTTAAAAAATTGTCATTTTAGGCAATGACTCATATACAAATTAATCTGAAATGTTGTTTTTTTTCAAATGAGAGAGAGGTTAATCTTGACATTCTTAGAATTCTGAACAGATTTTTTCCATCAATTATGGTATTGAAGATATAAGACCATAAATGAATTTAACCCTTAAGTTCATTTTATCAATGGTTACCATATTTGTTTTTCTGCAAGTTAAAAAAAACCTACAAATTTCACTTCAGTAAAAGTTTTGTGGAAAATTGTCCAGAAGAGAAGATTTTTTAAAAAGTTTACAAGACAACAACAGTAAAACTGGGTTGTTTTTTTTTTTACAATTTCACTGTAAGCTTAAAATTTTTGTGTTGTAATAAAGAATAAAATAGAGATTTAAAAAAATGTATAAAAAATAAATATTTAATATAAGACTGTTGCACTGATGAATAATGACTTTAATCTAATATGATTTACAAAGTTGTTTTTTTTTATCTTAAACTTTGTAAAACTTAAATAAAAAATCTATAAAGCCATATCTTGTTAAACATGTCTTTTTTTTTATTTTTGCAAAAAAATCTTATTTTCAAACCTAATTAGTGTACAAGTATACACCAATCAATAATTTCTCAAAATATTTAAATATTTTAATGAACTTTGAAAATTTGAGAATGAACTAATCAGTGATAATTAACTTAACTAATTTAAAAAAACATAGATTATTGTAAGAAGATTATTTAATTGCTTTTGATTTACACAAGCTAACAAATAGATAAATAAATAGAGATAATTAATTGTAATTAAACAGGGAAAATTAACTTCAATAGTCATATTTTTGTAATACCCAAGCTGTCATCCGTTATAGAATCTTATTAAACAAAATCTATTGGATGAATGGGAGTGAACTGTGTTTCTTTCATTACCCAATGGCATTCATTGTTTTTACAACACTTTATGATAAAATCCTAGTGTTCCCCTGGAAAAGCATCAAACAGTTTCTATCAGCACTCCTTGTCAAGATGGCACACTACCAGTCAGTTCAAGCTTCTATCCAGGACTATCTGACCTCACTACCAGAGGGACTCCAACACACATACCATACAAGAACAGCACCTACTGGTCAATTCCTTATCTTACACTTTGGTAATGGGCCTGCTCAACAAGAAACCAAAGAGGAGCCAATGGACTATACTACCAACATCAAACAGGAACCAGTTAGCACCACTACTACTTCTAACCAAGAAACAGTTAAAGATGAACCAATAGATGTAAAGCCAAGACTTCAAAACATCAAACAGGAGTTAGACATCAAGGAGGAGACGGAAACAACCTCTCAGTCTCATGCCAGCATATTCTCTAGACTTGGTCACAGACAGAGAGATAACTACTCATGCAGCAGCAGGAGAAGACGTCACCGTAAACACAGAAGACACACCAAGAAGAGGTCATCTAAACACAGTTCCAGCTCTGTACAAGATTTACGTACTTTCCTGAATGAGAAGAAAAGGTCTGGACCAAAAGATCTTCGTGTAAAGTTGAATCAGAAGGTTCCAAAAGATCTACGACACCTGATACCAAGAAGACAGCCCCTTCCAATGACAGCTCATGAAGAATTTCTTAGTTTTTACTACAGATAGACTTAATACTATAAATATTTTTAAATCTAGTGCTTTATTTGAAAACTGACTTATTATTTTTGATTGATTATAAATGTAGTGCTTCAATTAATGTTGTGATTGTAGTTAATTTACAGACATGTAAATAAATAAATAAATTTATAAGTATATTTGATTTGTCTTCTAAATGAAAACTTGCACTCAAGACACATCATAACAGAGAGTTACTCACAATAAAAATAATTAAGACCTTTAAACAACTGTAATACAAGCAACCAACAGACAAAAAGAACAGAAAACTATTTTCAATCCACTGTGAACTAATCATTGTGAAATATTTTTATTACATTTTATACACATCTATGAAATAAGTGTTTTAATTAAATAATCAAACATATGTTATCAACAGGAAGCATACCTATGAATAAATGAAACTTAAAACCTACCCAATTAAGGCTACTCTGTGACCTGCATATGATGAGGAATGGAGTAGACCTAATGGAAATGCTGCTCTACTGTTGTCTGCTATCCCTACTACAGTAGGTGGTAACTGTCTTGAATAAGAGGCTCCTCCTATTAATTTTAAGAACCATGTTAAAAATCTATTTATCATATCATGCAGTAATGGTACACAACATAAAATCAGATTTCATATTGACACTACAGTTACCAGTTTCATAACTCCTGAACAATAAAATCAATGTTTATCAAGTGTACATGTAGCTATTTACATTGAAAAAAATATGAAATGAAAATCAAAAGTATTCCATATTAAAAACCTTCAGAAGTAAATCCTGAATTCAAGATGATGAGAACATCAGTAACATAATATTCAAACACAATTAATAATCATTATACAGCAATTACAACTAAAATTGGAATTTCTAATTTATATATCAGATAAAAATAATTGAGAATCCTTTTTAAAAAGATTTACATAGGAAATGATAAGTTTTACCAAATAGTAAAGCAGATAGTGAAGCCAGAAAGACAAAAATGCACTTATGTTATTTCTAACGTGATAAGACACTTTTCAGTACACCATATGATTATTGAGTACATCTTTCATTATTATATTTTATTACCTGGTAAGATATTATTCAGTACACCATTAAGAATTCCTCCTGCTGATATTGCTAATGAATTCATGTCTCTATCATGCCACTGTAAAGAAACAATTTTCAAAATCTGAACTTATGAACTATAGCTGAAAATGGTGATTATAGTTTAAGATAAAAGCTGGTTCTTTTTAAATTAAGGAATGCAACACAACAGCAATCATTGCAATATTAAAGACCAGTAAAAGTATTTGTAGATATTCATTTTTTCTCAAGATAACATCCAAAAGACCTCAAAAGGGTAAAAAATCCATAGTTTATCAGGAATAAATAACTGCAATATAAAGCTAATTGAAGGTTTTAACCCAGATAATTTTTTTTTATTTTGTCTTCCAAGATTATTTTTGTTATTTTCAGATCATTTTTGTTTCTTGTATCTTGATCCTGTATTACTGACTGTGTTTGTTAGAAACACTGTTTTATGACCCATGTATGGGCATTATGTTTTTTGGTCTGTGTGTCTGTTGGTCTGTCTGTCAGTTCGTTCATCTATTTGTGTGTCCTTAGTCCATCTGTCCCACTTCAGGTTAAAGTTTTTGGTTGAGGAAGCTTTTGATTAAGTTGAAGTTCAATCAACTTGAAACTTAGTACACATGTTTCTTATCATATGATCTTTCTAATTTTAATGCCAAATTAGAGTTTTCAACCCATTTTCACAGTCCACTGAACATGAAAGTGCAGATGGGGCATCCATGTACTAGGGACACATTCTTGTTTCTATTTATTTTAGCTTCCAAGATAAAGAGAGAGAGACGTATATATTTCTTTCATTTTAAGATGAAATGCAGTTAGGATTGCACTTGCATGCTGACTGCAGCACAATTCAAACAGTATTTGGGGAAAGTAATGGCACTATACAAATGAATCTGGTTCCATGCTGAATACTGCACTGCTCTTTAATAACTTTCTAATTAAAATCAAACACTATTATGCTGTACGGGGTAGTTCAATAAATATTATAAGCATACTAAAGAAGTATAATAGTTAACATCAATACCAAAACTTACAAAAGCATCATTGACAGCATCTATAAAGCTATCCTCTGATAACTGTTTCAGATGTTTGGCATTCTCTGTTGTTGTAGTCCATATTAAACAACTGTCTGTATTGGAAAGCTAAAAAATCAGATTTTTTTTTATAATACATCTGAATTCATATTGGGTATGTTTAAGTTCAAATAACAGCAAATGGCAGATTTGTTTAATTCTAAGTATCAATCTATATATAGCTAAGATAGGGATAATGTTAAGATAAAATAAAAAAATAAAAAGCCCTTTGTGTCATACCTTGCAATTTCTGAGAATAACTGAAGAGATCTGGAATACTTTTTGCCTTTTTTTTTATAACAATGTTTTATTAGAATCATCTTAGTATTTTAAGACTCATAGAAAATCAAAATACTATAAGTTTTATAAAAGACAAACCCTTTCACACCACTGGTACCAGGTTAAACCTATGAAAATATAGAAATATCTTTATCATATATAAACTTACAGGTAGCATTGCAACAGGTCCAGTAGGTAAAAATCTTTGCCATGCAACATTATTTTCTGTATCCTATAAAATAAAGATTGAAACATTCCACAGTATGGTAACAAATGTTAAAGACCATATCAAAGAAATGAATATGCTTTATTTTGAAGTTATAAATTGCAAATGTAAAAAAAATTACCCATTACAGAAAGAGCTCACTACAAACAATGTAACAATTTAATCCAAAACATTGCCCCACTGCACAAGTTTCAACAGCATTCTTTTTTATAAAAGTTTCATAGGTTTACTTACACAAACATATTTCTTTGTGTACTGGTGGATTATGGTTAGCATAATACAGGTCTTTTAACAATTGTTCATGCTTATTATCTGCCTGAACAGAACATCATACATTTGGTTTTATAATATGGATGCAAATGTTTTTTTCAGTTGCCACATATTGAGGCTTTTTTATTGAAATATTTTAATCATTCCCTATTTTATTTGGATTTCTTTTTTCTTCCTCAAAGTATTTTCTCTTTTTCACTTAGTTTTTATACATACCCCTCTAAGTTTAAGTGTTGCAACAAGTCCAGATTGACCATAATCTGATCTCAATGTGTGAAATTCACAAGCTTTCCTTACTGTTGAGTTCATTCCGTCTGCTCCTATCTGTAATACCACACAGACATGTATACAAATAAAAGAATAAACCAAAATTATACTAAAAGTTGATAAATGTTAAAATATATAATTTTTCAGTTAAGAAATGTACTTTTTTGGGTGAAAATCAACTAATATAACTTTGAAAAAGGTCACATGTTTCTGACTTCTATAATACTAAAATTACGAGGTCCAATTTGTCAGCCGTCATCACTTAAAAACGAAGAATCAAAGAATTTAACTTTATATATAACTAATTTAGTACAAAGGTGTAGATTAAAAATTACACCACTCCAGGCCCTTTTGTTTTCCACGTAATTAATATTGCCAATAATTAAGAATACCTTATCTGTGCATTCCGCATCTGACAGGCGCACCAACAAACAGTGTATTCAGGATTAATATGCTATATACACAGGTCATAATCACAGGTCAAATTGTTACCTATTGTAGTATTTTAATCAGTAAGACTTTCTAAGATAACAATACGAATACTAAAAATCTGGACTAAAAATAAGGCCTATAGGAACAGTTTTCAATTTGTTAGCGGGCATGATGTAAAACAGCGAATCAAAGAATTCAACTTTATTTATAACTAATATAGGACAATGCTGTTGATTAAAAAATACTCCATTCCAGGATCTTTTGTTTTCCAAATAATTAATATTACCAATAATTGATAAGTTCCAGTTCGACGGGTTCAAACAGAAAGATTTGAAAGCAGACGGAAAACTGTGCATCTTATAATCGGCGTGACTTTGTCAGATGACAATACTAATACTAAATAAGGCTTGCGCATAGTTATATACTTTAATTCAGTCACGGACCGCGATATCACGGGTGTGTTCTAGTATATACAAATAATGCAGCCAAAAACATCACTCACATGGACAAATGTATGAGCATAATTCTCTTTAAATGCGTAAATTTTCTGCAAATATAACACAAATCGACTGCATATACTAACCAGAAGTTTTGTCTTTATTTCACTACCATCATTCAGTTGAACTGTTACCCAAGAGTTCTGGTCGAGTCCGTCATGTCCTGGGGTAATACCAGGTATTATATATGACTTGGCTGATGTGTTGTATTTTATGTTGAGATTGTGTGATTTAGGGAAGGATCTTTTCACTGCTTCTAAAATCACATCATTTTCAACAATGTAAGCCAGATTATCATTTAAATCATCATTATTGAAGGTGATCATAGAGTCTGAACATGAATCCCAAACCTGTAAAATATTTAAATTTATTATTACACAATTACTGCTGTAATACAATAGAATGAAAAATATTCTACTACCATGGTAATCAATCTTTGATATAACTGTATTTTTCATTTGCAATACATTTTATATACACTGTACTTACAATTGAGAAAGTTAATAATAATTTATCTTTTTGAAAGTTTATGAAATAGTTTCTATATCTTCTAATGATTTTAAGTATGACATGCATTGCACATAGCATAAGTTGGAAATGATATTTTATCAGGTTATCTTATCTATTATATAATTCAAGTTTTTCCAGATTGAAGGGTATTACATGGATGAATACATTGATGTTTATGGTGTTATGGTATCTATTTGATAGTTCTGTTCAATAAGTCACATTTTTTCTAGATGTCATTTGGTTTAGTCATTGAGTAGCAGTCTCATTGATAATGATATATACTCTACATCCCTTCTATTCTACATGATGGATGACAGACAGCAAGTGAGTATTTACTCTTAGTGACAATTGAGACCAGACGAGTTGTACTGTCTTACATGGAACACAAAATAGTTTTATCACAAACCTGCATTCTTTTAACTGGTTGACATCTCATTTGCAGAATTTCATCCCAAACTCCAAGACCTATTTATCAAAAAGAAGAAGGTTTTAAACATACTATTTTACTGGTGATAAATGCTGAAATGTTGCATAATAACATTTTACTCAATGCAATTTTTATTAACAATACATGTATTAATTAATTTTGAAAACTTATTTAATTTTTTCCTGCAGTGTAATTTTTTTTATAAAGATACATGTATACATCTAGCCTATACAAAACATGTAAATAAGACATCATTACATATACATGTATCTACAATGCAATCTCGTTTATTTCATTTATGGTTCATTGTAGTACTACTGTACTACCGCCTGTCAACACTGTGGTTGTGAGTTTTAATCCCGCACATGGATGTGTGCTTTACTCCAATCTTAATTGATAAGATTGCAAGTTTTCCTGGTTCTGTCCAGTCCACCAATTCCAGCTTCCTCCACCAATAAAAACTGACCACCACAAAATAGCACAATAGTGCTGAAAGTGGTGTTTAGCACCAATCAATCATACATGTATATATGTCATATTTTTAATTCTGAACTAATTTTGTATGGAATTTTCTTGTAAATGTAAAAAATATATACCACTAAGTAGTTTAACAGTAGCAGGACTCAGGGCACATGTACGATTACTGTATTCTGATGGTAGATCAAACTTTTTCTCTGAGGCTGATTCTAGTAACACAATCTTTTTTCCATGGAGAAGTCCTTCTTTTCCTGAAATTAGGCAAAGAATCATTTGAAATGTAATTAAAATTACACATATTGCTGATTTATCATAAGTGATTCCCTTTAAACTGACCTAATCACAAACTTTAACATGTAAATTAAGTAAAAGTTTCAAAGTCAATAGACTATGACTGGTTTGGCAGGGCTGGGTAATCTACATGGAAATAAGATGTGCAAATGATTATATAACAGCAGACCAAATAATATTGACTTATCTTACCCCATATAACTGAACTAATCAGAAACATGTAAAAGCATACCTGGGCCAGACAAAAACTTTTAATCTGATAGAAGAATTTAGTAAATTGCAAGTTGATTGAAGTGTAGAGCCAAAAGTCTTAGGCGCCCTGATTCAGTGGGCTGACCTGTGCATGTACTGTAAACCATCTTTTTTCGCGACTTTCACGAGAAGAAAAATAACCATATAAATAAATCATACCTGCCAATTTTGGAAAGTGCCCATGGGGGTTTTAGTGCAAAACAACAATTTCAAAGGTTACAATTCTTTGCGACATATTTTGTGCTGTTTTGTGATCTAGAAAAGGTGTCATATTTGTATGATGAGCTTTCAAGCCTTTTTATTAAGGATTGGCTGTTAATTATAAACATTTAAAAGGCCACTTCAAATTGTTTAGGGAAAGTAGAAACTTTTTTTAAAAGGTAGACTGTTGCTGATATTTTTATTAATATTATTATATTTTTTTTATTTATCATGTTTATTTATTTTTATTTATTTATTTATCTATTATTTTTTTTTTTTTTTGGGGGGGGGGGGTCTTCCAACAGGGTGCATGAACAACAATGTTTCCACTGTATTAAATAATTGAAATATGAATCATTACATTCAATAGTCACTGGGAAGGTCGACTGTCAATGTATAATAGGACACTGATCCTAATAAGACACTGGTAGAAATATCTGTGTTTTTCGTTTTCGTAATTTCAAATTTTGGTTGGTAATTGGGAGGGCAGTTCGTGTCAGTGTTCCTCCTGCAGATCTCAATGAGTTGTAGATCAGATTATTTATTTATCTTGTATACTCTGGCTTTTAAATTATTAGGCATAATTTTTTGTATTTGTGTTCTTAATGCTTGAATTACTTTTAGTGCTTTATAATAGCTTTTGCATGAATGTTAGTTTATCTGCATTTTATGTTTGCTTATAATAAAAGTTATATGCTTTAATTGTGCTTATTATTAAATTGCTGTGCTTGATAACATTATTTATTTTGCATGATGTGCTTTATGTTTTATGTGTTTTATGTTTTGTGCTTGTCTTATATGTATGTCGGATAAAAGCTCTACAGAGCTTATGTTGTATTGTTATATGTATAACCGACTTTAAATAAATCTGTTATGCTTTATATAATTTACCAAGGGCACATGCCAATGTCGTTCCGACCATTCCACCACCTGATATAACGATATCAACTGTATCTTTGTTAGCATCTGTGTTAGTCTGTAACGTTCTGAATACATTATAACTTATATTGCAGTGTCTGGCTTGTTTTAAACAACAGAAACTTTTTCTCACAAGTTTACAAGACATTTTTGTTTTTAGAGTTATTTCCCTTAGCCGGCTGTCAGCTGTAGAAAGTTATCGCCAGATTGTTTCTCAGTGAGGTTATACGGAAATCCGTACTTACACCAGCTAGCACCAAATTATGTTGTAGTGATACTTACTTGAGCACGAGCATTTATTGTTGATTATCGATTCAGAAATATCATCTAAAGGCAAAATTAGTTTCAAATCTTAGAAATTCCTTAAGAAGATACAAATCAAGCCAATAAAACAAAAAAATCATGGGAACTTGGGGACACAGGACAATTTTTTTTTTTAGCTCTTCCCCTTTCTAAAAATCCGTTATTTTCTGATTTTCTATTAATTTCATCTTTTTTGCGTTTGCTGTTCATTTGAAAAATAGACATATATACACAGTGTATGTGTCTCTGTTTGGACGTTAAATTGTACATAATATACTTGATATAACTCGTATTTGCTATTCGCTATCAATACCAAGTTTACCATGTTTACTATCAACACGGCACTCACTGATAATTATATTAAATTTGCAATATGCTTTTTGATTTTGTGTTTGAAAAGGATTCTGTTATTTGTATGAGTTCTGCTTCGTATGAGGCGAAAGGAATTCGTCTAGTCAGGACAATTAAGGTTTTGCCCAAAGGAATTTACTTTAAGCAGAGACATATATAATACAATTGCCAATCTCTCGTATCATATGTCTCTGCTTTAAGTAAATCAAATGAAAACGCTATTAACTGTCCTTTCCTAGATTTAGATATTTCAGTTTTACACGGGAAACTCTACTCTCCACACTAAATACGACAAAAGGGACGTTTTTTTCGTTCAGGCTACTTTTAATTTTCCTTTTTTGGATGATTTTGTTCCTTTTGTACCATATCTTACGGTGTTTATATTTTACAACTCGTTCGCTATATGCCCGTGTCTGTTGTGACCAAGGATTTGTATAGTGACATATACAAATCCTTGTTGTGACATTTGAGATTTTAAACGGAACGTTTAATCAATGCACCACTGGTAAATTACTAAGTCAGGGATTTCGTTACATCTTTTTAGTTCTTCCATGGATATAAATATTTGGTTTTGAAGTTTTGATGATTGTGCCTTTCCCAAGGCAGGAGCCTGTTATTCAGTGGTTGTCGTTTGTTAATGTGTTTCATATTTGTTTTCCGTTCATTTTATTGTAATAAGGCCGTTAGTTTTCTCGTTTGAATTGTTTTACATTTGTGCTTTCGCGGTCTTTTATAGCTGACTATGCCGCGTATTGGCTCTGCTCATTGATGAAGGTACTACGATGACCTATATATCTGATAATTTCTGTGTAATTTGGTCTCTTTTGGAGAGTTGTCTTATTGGAAAATTCAAATTATACTACATCTTCTCTTTATAAAATCATCGTATAAAAGAAGATTTGGTATGATTGCCAATGCGACTACTTTCTGCAAGAGACCAAATTTTGTAATTATTTAGATGTTTGTATTACAAATAACATTGAAATCGACATGGTGTTTTATTACAAATTGGAATTCAATATAATCCAGATGATCCTTCTATTATGAATTGAAATTCCAATACCTATTATATGGTATTCTGATTATAAAATTGTGAATATAACTTTTGAGACATAATTGAAAATGACTGAAATGTTATATGTCATATTTTTGTTCCAATTTGCATCCAACGTAGGTAAAGATAATATTTTCTTGTTTTCTTCGTTGCAAGGAGGTTATATTAGAAGGAGCTCTCTCCTTCCAATATAACCTCCTTGCTTCGTTGTTAGTATGGTTTTGTATCACTATCTTTCCATTGTCTAATCCATATGCCAAACACTATACAATTATGTTGTCTTTTCTTGTTGGTGTCCACTGAGACTACTATAACAGTAGTCTCAGGTGTCCACGATGAGTTTGAGTGAGTTGATTGGATTCAGTTATATAATCACCAATGTTCATAAGTTTAGCTTGAATCTCCAAGACACTTACTTGCGTTGTTTAATACTGACATTATATTAGGAATACTTTGCTGGAATTAGCGGTTATGTCGTTATTACTGTCAATACTCTTTTTCTTGACACTTTGTTAAGTCAGGAATTTGTTCAAGTGACATTTTATATCAGACAGGTTCTGTGAAATTTGTTGCTCATTCTAATTTTAAAGTCTTGTTTTTACCATTCTATTTAATAACATGTCCATTTTCGTTTTAGTTGAATATATTCTTATTCCCTCTGTATCCTTCGATAACAAACATACCAAAAGCTCATAGTTAATCCAGTGTGTACTAGGTGTCAAACTGCTAATATAAAAACCCTAGCTATCTGTTCAACCAAATTTTGCAATTTTCACAGCTTTCTAAATAGTTTAAGTGGAACTTCATAGAAACCAGGTATATCCTGAATCATACATATATCACCGTTCTACATATCAATTTTTAACCTAACTTTAAAGTCTTATAAGAAAAAATTGATCTGGGGAACACTGGTACTTCCAAATTAACGGTAAACCCCTGGTTTTCTGGAACTCTGGAATTAGTATACTACGGATCGCATTAACCCTGGTTTTTAATGCAAACTCATATACAAGTAAATTTGGGCCAAAATGCTCTATCCCCCAAATGACGTCATTTGAAAGTTGTCCGATGGGGGATAGAAAATGGTCAGAACTACAATAAATATCATTCAGACAGAGATAGAAAAAATAGAAAGAAATTAAACCAAACCCCTGAAATTAGTTTGAAGGATTAACAAGCAAAATGAGTACCGTAACACACCAAAAGTTTCATTTTTATTGGTTATTTTAAGTAAACAATGACATCTAAAGCACTATTTTGTGTCAGAGTAGGGCTACTTTTACTAATTTGGAGGGAGTAATTGGGTCATTTTCAAAAAATGTCGAATTTTGAAAATGAAAAAATTATTAAAAGTTACTTATTCAAACAACCCTCTACAAAAGCAAATCAAAACAAACAGTACTTTAAGAAAAACATATTAAAAGATGCAATCTTAAGGATGTCATACAAGAATATCTTGAAACATTTTTTGATCGGTGGTACAATATTTTGTCTATCCTGTTACCATTTTCAAAAGAAATTTTGGGGTATTAAGAAAAGGGTTAGATAAAATGTTAAGCTTGTTTTTATACGTAGCCAATTAGATGGTTTTCAAGAGAATAAACTTCTATATATATTCATTCTGTAAAATAATAGATTGTTTTCCAATTTTCCAGGTTGTACTTATATTGTTCGGCATTTTTTCACCCTTTCAAATAAACCCAACATCAAGTAAATCCATCATAAGTTAGTTTACTTTTCTCTTTATTTCATTGGTAACAGGAACGTACGTTTCTGATATTTCTTCGTTTTTGATTGCTGTTGTGAAATAACTACTCCCTTTGGTGAAATGATTATGGTTTTCTATTGTGAATTTGGTTTCCAACACGTTATTGCAGTTTTTACAAGCATACTGTTGCTGTAATTAATCAAAATTGTTGGTAACAGCATAGACATGAAAAAAAGTACACTCTATTTTTTTCGCTAAATGTCTTGAAATTTCTTTTCTCTACACTGTCGTTCAAGAAACGAGGCGTTTTAAATGTAAAGATTACTTTGTACTTTTGAAATCAACACTGACTGATTCAATATTCAAAGGGAGAAAAATTTAACGGCTGATTTAAGTAGCGGTAACAGGATGGACATGAACGCTGATTGAATTTAGTTTGTAGATAATATGTTACATAGAATGATATAGAAGCTACGATTTTTCGTTAGAGTAATAATAAACGTTCTTAAAAAGTCTCTTTTGCAGATATCAAGGCGATCAGAAAATCGGAAAAAAAACCATTTGAATTGTGTTTTTCTGACACTGTACGCACACAAATACCCCCCAAATCGGCCTTAAATGCAGTTTAATCTTATCAAAATAGATGTTAGGTGTGTTTATTATTAATGTTCTGAATCACAAATCCGACAAGCTTTCATTTAAACCATTACAACTGAAATTTCCATTAGAAATAAAATCAAAGAGCTGAAAGCTCTGAGGAAAAATGACGCCACTGCCTCTAATATTGGGATATTTTTTATGCAAGTCTTGATTTTCACATATCGTAATAAGTTTAACATTGCAACATGTCACATAAGCATATAATTGATAATCGTATATGTGTATGTGTGTGCGTGAAGTGAACAACTGACTGTTTAGTACAAATTAATAGGTCAAGAGTCAAGACTACCTGAATGATCTACAGTATCCAATGACTACTGACTGGTTTGTTTGTGTGCAAATAAATAGGTTGTTGAGAATATTATGCAAACGTTAACGTTATGTTTCCCGTATTTACGTCTTATGTTTATGATGTTACTTTGTACCTTTGTATGGGCGCCTTCGATATAGAGTTTGAGCATAAAAAGTAACACAACGCAAAGTATTGAGTTTTAATCGTTTATTACAATACATTTTGGTGCCGTGACGCCATGGAAAGTAAACTGAAAGCGGTGAGAGCAGGCCATAAAAGTGCTGTAACAAGACTTTTGAGAAAAACGGAAGAAGAGCAGGATTTGGAGATAGAAGAAAGTACAAAATTATTAGAAACACTTTCGCAAAAACAGAAGATTATTAGTGCTTTGAATGAAGAAATTCTTAATTTAACAAAGGATGAGGATGTTGAGGATGAAATTCTACAGACAGATGAGTATAAATTCTTTCTGAATACAAAAATAAGACACATTCGTAAAAAATACTCAAATTCGCCAACTTCAAATATTACCACCTTACCTAATCTGAGTAATCAATCAACGGAAAATACAAATCAGCATAGTTCAGTAGAAAATACGTATAGCTCTGTTCAACAACAAATGTACCATGTTCCGCCCAACGTTACGCAAAATCACCAACTTCCGAAACTCACCTTACCTACATTTACAGGAGAAACACTCATGTGGCAAACTTTTTGGGACTCGTTCGAATCATCTGTACACTATAATCCCACACTTACCGACATACAGAAATTCACATATTTGAAATCGCAACTTAGTAATGAAGCCGCTCGATGTATTGATGGACTACCGCTCACAAATAATAATTATACGGAAGCTATAAAATTGTTAAGAGAACGTTTTGGTCAGCCACACAAAATCACGAATGCCTACATGCAAGCCCTGTTAGACCTTCCCGCACCACAATACAACCTTATCAGCCTCCGTAATTATTACGACAAACAAGAAGCATATATAAGAGGACTAGAATCGTTAGGCAGATCGGGAGATTCATATGGGGCACTGCTCATCCCAATCATCTTGAATAAGCTACCGTCAGCTGTAAGACAAAACTTAGCTAGAGAAAACGGAACCGATAATTGGGAATTAAAAGGATTAAGATATGGGATATTGAAAGAAATCACAATTTTAGAAGCCGGAGAGAAACGAACCGATGTATTTATTGACACCTTACCGTCTACAGCGTCATTTTTGACTATCGCCAATAATAGAGACTACACGCAAATACAAGATAGATTTGAAACCGATGAAGTAAATGAACATTTACCGTCTATAGCGTCATTATTGACAAGCGCCGATACGAGAGATCACCCGCGAACACAAGATAGATTAGATTACCGCCAAAGCACAAACATTCGCCAGAAACCTTGTATTTATTGCAACGATATGCACGACCCCGCAAAATGCTTAAAAGTTCCAGATTATGAACACCGGATAACAATTATTAAACACAAGCACTTATGCTTTAATTGCTTGGGATCGCACCGCGCATGTGAATGTAGATCTCAATTTCGTTGCAGATTCTGTAACAAGAATCACCATACTAGTATATGTACCCAAAATACCGGCAGATCGTACTTTGATAAAACCGCTAATGTAAGTAGATATGATACGTCAGTTAACGCCGTAGTCAACAATGAAAGTGTTGCCACTGCCACAAGTTTTCATTCGTCCACGATGCAATCCCGTTCTAGCATATTATTGAAAACCGCCGTAGCACCCGTTTAGAGTGAACATCAAGGAATGAACACGAATATATTGTTCGATGAAGGAGCACAGCGTTCTTTCGTGACCGAGGAATTAGCTTCAAAACTAGACATAAAGGCAGAAGGTACCGAATTGATCAATCTTTCTACATTTGGAAATACAAGCACTAGAGTCCAACACTTACCGAAAGCAATTATATATGTTGAGCCAATAGAAGGAGAGAAAATACCCATTGAAGTTTTAGTAGTTCCAACTATAGCAAATCCGATTACAAATTATAGTGCAAATAAAACCCGAGATTGCAAACATTTAAAAGGATTAAGATTAGCGCACCCGATCACAAACGACAACAATTTTAGAATATCTTTACTGATAGGAGCTGATTTTTACTGGGATTTTGTAGAGGATACCGTTATTAGAGGAATAGGTCCGACAGCTGTTAAGTCTAAACTTGGTTACCTGTTGTCTGGTCCGACATCACCAGATGTGAATCGTAAATCGGGACTAGTAGGAATGTTCAACATTTTGACAAATCCTAAACCGGAAGAGTTTAAAATAGAGTCACTAGGAGAAGTCGACACAAAACATGAAGATGAAAATATGTACCGAAAATCGTCAGTAGAATTTCATGAAAATAGCTACGTACCGAAGTTGCCATGGAAACATGACCATGAGACCTTACCAATAAATGTTATTACAAAACAGAGAACTGATCACGTTATAGAGTTTCATGAAAATAGAAGGGACAACAGAATCAACATCCGTGTCGGAGATATTGTACAAGTTTATGACGAAAAACCACGAACTCGGTGGAAAAAAGCAATTTTCCCAGATCGTCAAACTTTATCCGCTAGAGATCAACAAAGAGGACCTACCAAATACAGCAGATGAGACGAATGAAGTTGATACCAGAAGAACAGTGCCTATGCCAGTATGCGAAAAACATCTTAAAACTTATACAAATTCTTAAACATTAATTTTGTGTTCGATTTGAAAATCGTTATAGAGACTGTTAATTTTCAATTTTGTCATAGTGATTTCAAGAGACAGTAATTGCCCATCATATTTTTTCGTTTCATATATGGACATTTAAAGAAATATTTGAATTTCATACAAAGATATGCTTTTGCGGCCCCCCAGTATGTTGAGAATATTATGCAAACGTTAACGTTATGTTTCCCGTATTTACGTCTTATGTTTATGATGTTACTTTGTACCTTTGTATGGGCGCCTTCGATATAGAGTTTGAGCATAAAAAGTAACACAACGCAAAGTATTGAGTTTTAATCGTTTATTACAATACATAGGTCAAGACTACTGGAATGATCTTCAATATCCAATGACTACTAGCTGTTCTTTTGTACTAATAAATAGGTCAAGACTATTTAAATGATCTACAATATCCAATGACTACTGGCTGTTCTTTTGTACATACTAAATAAAGACTACCTGAATGATCTAAAGTATTCCAAGTAATGTGTAATTTTTTCTTGCAATTACATTTTTCTAAATCAAGAATACAGACTTCTACATGTAGCTAGTATCATTTTCAAACCAAATGATTATGAAGAGCCCGTTGTAACAAGCTCTTATACCCCACTAGTCCTATAACATATGACTTCGCATTCTTATTCAATTTTTAACTTTTTATACTGATATTTTCATTTCTTTATTTTTTTTTTTGAATGCGAAGTGTGGCACATGTTAGTAATTTATTTTTATCAGAACAGTAAATAGAAATAGTCAATAATGCTCCCGAGGTCATATGCTATAGGACTAATTATCCACATACTCATTAAATAAGTTACTAGTGACATAGTTATTTCTGTTACTTGATGCAAATTCTACTTCTGTAGATTTACACAATAGCATAATATTGTTATACTTGTTTTATTTCACCTTGAAGATTAGACAAATAGGGATACTCCTTTGATTTTTTATTTCATGTCAGTCGGGTCGCTTTATGTGAAACTTGAAACCACTTCCCTGCCATATTGATATTTTATAACAACTTTGCCCTTGACCCATATAATTGATATTCATTCTTTAACCATGTATCATAGTAAGCTACTTTTTTTTTATTTTGCACTAACCCACCATCTTCCATGTCAAATTTCGGTCTCCATTTTAGTTTATGCCAGCGGCGGATCTAGACATTTTCATTAGTGGGGGCCCGCAAGCTGCCTAAGAGGGGGCCCGCTCCCGTCACGCTTCAGTGATTCCCTATATAATCAACTAATTTTTTTTTCTAAATCTGCCTCTGTATGCCATTGAACCATCATGGTATTAAACACAATTCCAAGTAATTATGCTGTTATAGAGGGTCACCATATATTCAACTTGGGTGGCATTCCAGTTATTGAAATTTGTGTCAGATTAGAACAATGAACTAGAGCTTTAGGAATGGATCTTATAATTTAATATGGAGCCATAGAATGCGACCCCTGGCCGGTAACAAAAATAAACAAGCTTGAAAGGATACATGTCAAGCGGCAAAATTTATTACCAGAGATAACAAGCCAAGAGAGGATGGATACGTCTCCAAAATGCTTGCCAGATTGGAACTACAAGATCTCCAGACAAGGACGAACAAGGCGTTGAAGCCAAAGTAAGTATTAATGTAAAAAGTAGTTGAGGGGCTGATCAGGCTATTGAACGTCCCTTGAACCAGACGAATTCCTAAAAAAAAGCATGTCCGAAGAGAACCATAACTGCAAAGAAATTCAAAGGATACCACGCAACAATTATTGTGGATTTAAGCAAGTGAAGAATAACTCTAACTGTGAGTGTATTGACATTCCACCAAGTAAAACACCGTACAATATTTAAACTCATTCTTTGAAAGACAGTGGTCGCGTCGAATCAGCTAGACGACAGTCACATCGTTAACAGTTGTGCACGCATCACTGAAACGTAGAGAGCTTCAAAGCCAGCATCGATATCGACATTTTATTCACATGTCATACAGATACAGTCTGTTACAGACTCTGTTGCTGTAACTTTGTAAACAAACCTCGAGTCGGGCCGCAGTCTGCCCCGGGACTAGTATTAAATTTTCAGCTCGGACTAATAAATTTTAATTATCGCTAGTCCGACCGGACTATAGTCAGAAATATAACGTCCTTCCTATGATTTTGAACATATTTGAAGTTTAGATTGACAAGTAATGCAGAAAAGATCGTCAAATTAATGTGTACGAACGTAACCGAGATCGATAAATACATTTATCCTGAGAAAGTGAACCAGTCGCAATATTTCTGGTACTTCGATCTGTATTATAACCAGTAGAAAGTGGACCAACACGGACACATTATATTTTTGTAAAAAACGAAACGACTATCAAGTTTTCCCCCGATTAATATATCTTTAATGTTCTAACAATGTTTTTGTTTTACTTCACATAATCAATAAAGTTATAAAAATAGATTTGTGAGTATCTTAACAATATCGTGTTGGTACACTTCGATCTTTCTGGTAATAAGAAGGACCAGAGTCATCAGAAGATGAAGATTCATACGCACCGCGTTAGTATAACTAATTTCCGATAATTCAAAACTTCGTAAATCTAAATAAAGACCAGTATTTATCCAATGGGTGTCAAGATGATTCCGATTAATACTTTTTAAATGGTTGTTAAGTTAAAATGGTAAGAAATGCTGACATTATTTAGGAGAACTATTTTGTCTAGCGATAGCTGATCATTGGTGTGTGAAAGTCCAGAACCATGTCAAAACGGATCTGTTTGTTTATTACGTAGATAAAAGCGAAAGCTTTGATAAATATGAAAAATATAACAAAGGGTACGCTCAAAATACCATTTAATAACATATGAATATGTCAAAATGTTTTATTCTGTAAATAAAGTATGAAAACTGGTTCCCGGTTGATTATTACACAATAATGATAATACAAGCAGATTCCAGTTTGTATGTAAAATAGTAAAATACGAAACAAAGCGCGGTAGGCGGAGAAATGTAATGGAAGATAAATACGAACCAAGCGCGGAAGGCAGAGAAATGTA
The DNA here is from genome assembly GCF_965363235.1 of Mytilus galloprovincialis. NCBI lineage: Eukaryota > Metazoa > Mollusca > Bivalvia > Mytilida > Mytilidae > Mytilus > Mytilus galloprovincialis. The sequence goes on along the minus strand of NC_134840.1, from coordinate 37,320,482 downwards.
ATGGAAGTTCAGGTCAATAGTATCGGAAACATGCCGCTGAAAGCGTCATTTTCCAAAAATTAGCATGGGTGTACTGAAAATTCGACATTTTTTGAAAATGACCCAATTGGTGGTCTAACACCACTGTAATCTGTAATATATATTCTGCCAATGTAGGCACACCTCTTCCGAGTATTGGAGTTCACAAATTAAAATGAATAAGAATATCTTCCACCAATATCACTATACACTATTTACATTGTACATCATATTCTTGACGATAAAATTGGGCTTAATGTCAATATAGGCAGCATCAACTCATTAAATACTTTAATGACTAAGAGGGAAGTAGGACAAATCGCCCCACTGGCAAATCGCCCAACACCAAATCGCCCCACTTTTAAAGAATTGCCCCAAACTGGTTTACCAACTCGCCCCACTTGTAAAAAGGGTTAAACCCCGTTAATTTTTCTCCTACCAACTCGCCCCACTTAATGAAATAATATAAACCCAGATGAATATATAATTTCAGGTCTGCCAACTCGCCCCACATACCTAAAAAAAAATTATACACAGAATACAAAAAAAAACGAAAATTTACAAAATCATTATTATTGATATTGAGTTGGCATGACTCAATTTAATTCATCAGGTATTTTCTATTTTTCATAAGTGGGTCGAGTTGGCATTGCTCAATTCATCAGGATTTTTCTATTTTTCACTGGTTGGGCTAGTTGGCATTCACGTCACAGAAAATACTGATACTCACTTCTTTATGCTTTATTTCAACAACAAAAAAAAAAGAACTACAAAATATATATAAGAAGATGTGGTATGAGTGCCAATGAGAAAACTCTCCATCCAAGTCACAATTTGTAAAAGAAAAACCATTATGTATAGGCCAAAGTACTGTCTTCAACATGGAGCCTAGCTTGGCTCACATCGAACAGTAAGCTATAAAGGGTCCCCACAAATGACTAGTGTAAAACCATTAAAACGAGAAAAAAATGTGTATTGATTTTATTTATAAGTGGGGCAGCAACATACATGACATAGATATACAACGGAATTGCATCTTTTTTCATAAGTGGGGCGAGTTGGCATTACTAAATTCATCGGGATTTATCTATTTTTTAGAAGTGGGGCAAGTTGGCAGACCATATATCAGAGGGATGTTTTCCCTTTTCATAAATGAAGCAATATATCCAACCTATTTTCAATGGGATTTTATCCTTTTCATAAGTGGGGCGAGTTGGTAAACAAAAGTGGGGCAATTTTAAAGCCAGTGGGGCGAGTTGGTGAAAAAGTGGGGCGAGTATGTGTGGGGCGATTTTCCAGTGGGGCGATTTGTCATGGACTCCGGTCTCTTACTAAGAGACCGTTGTGTTAGTTATGTTTTAAACATTTGTGTTGGGTTTTAGTTGTATTTTTAATGGTTTGACTGGGACCAATCTGAATAGATCCTTTGCTTCTCGACTTAAGGAATCAATAACAAACGAAAAACAAAAATAAAATAGTGATTGACTTTAATTTTTACACTTTTTGTTTATTCTGATTAAATAGACAAATTTTTATTTTATTTATATTTTTTTTTTTATCAAATATAACAAAACATTAAACATTCTGTGCGGACTATTCTGCATAGTTTCGGGTTCCAACATGGCAACAATGGCAACAAGTCACAATTTGTCAGTAATGACAAATTCTTGCATAAAACCTCCGGTAGATCCCCAAACTGGATTATCGTCAACAATGCATGAAAGACCTAAGCCGTCAATGAGCTACTTGTTCGATGAAATGAGTAACGGGTATGTTTATGAACACGACCGACAGCAGTTTTATGAAAACGGTTCGCCCGATCTTGTCACACCGGAACCCGCCTTGAAAACCATTGCACGCGACTTAAGCAATTGTACTGACGAAGAATTCTATGAAAAACTCACACAGATAAAAAACGAACACAAGAAAACATTGGTACTATGTGAAAAACTATATAAAGAGAAAGTCAACCACCAAAATCAGACAGAAATTTCTGGCATTGGCCCAAGACCGGTTACAATTACATCAACCTTAAATGGACTTGATTCATCAGCAGTTCATAATTTGGATGTGACTTCAAGAGATTATATTAAAGGTCAAGAAACTATATTAGACAGGTATGCAAGTTCCAAACCTCCACTTCCACTTTCTAAAACTCAACGAATTTCCCGTTCACCATCAGATATACCTGTCTGCAGACCTAGCTCTGCACCTGTTCACAGACGTGGATCACTTACTAAGAGTTTGGAAGATGAAGTGTGGAAGTCAATTTCAGAAAGGAGAGAAAAACAAACAATCGATAATTATGAGGATGAACAACATTTACAAAATAGAAGTTATGGGGAAAATGAAAATCCAGAATTGTCTGGTGCTTTATCACATATTGAAGATATGTGGGAAGAATTTTCAATTGATGAATATTATCCAAGATCCAGACAAAGACCTTCCTCAGCCACAGTAACAAGGGGAGAAAAAGAAGAAAAGGAATGGAGACATAGGATAACTATTCCAAAACCATTTAAAATGACAATAAGAGAAGAAAACAAAGAAAAAACAGTCTCAAAGGCTCAAATTGAATTAGAAGAACAAAGGAAACAACAAGAAGCCGAAGAACGAATTGAATGTTCAAAAAAATTTAAAGCTGCACCTGTACCAGCTCATGTGTATTTACCACTCTTTGATGAAATAATGGAACAGCAAGAGACAAAACGAAGATTCCTTCAGCAGAATTCTCAAGAGTTACTGAAATCTCAGGAAAAACCGTTTAAATTTCATTACAGAGAAAGAAGTAAAGAAAGACAAACAAGAATTCAATCAGCTCCTACTCGAAGAGAAACAAAGTCAAAACACATGTTCAAAGCTAATCCAGTTCCAGATTACTTATATGATAATTCTGTTTATGACAGAATCCTAGAAGAGGAAGAATATAGAAAAATAAGAATGAAAATGCGTTCAGAAGAATTACTTAAAAGTTCATCATTGCCTTCTAACATGGAAGCATTGCAAAAAGCTAAGGAACTTAAAGCAAAAGAAAAAGCTATAAAAAGAAAAAAGAAACATTACTCAAAAACTAAAGTAAATCATGAGGTGCCAGATTATGATGAACTTTACTTGCATTTTCAGAAAGAGTTATCGAGACGCAAAAATGAAAGGGATGGTACAGTTGTCAAACCATTCCATCTTCATACAGAAAATATGAGATCAAGTCGCGAAAAAATTATATCTGACATTGCAAACGATGAGAGAACATTGAAAGAGAACAGATGGCCATATAAAAATCCAAGAACTACTCCACGAAGAAGTTTAGGTAATATATTTTTGCTCTACAAATGTACAATTTATTGAATGTAAAGTTGTACAATGCATCTACAATGTAATGGTCCTTCTGCAAATGTTCTAGGATTACATGTATCATGATGTATAGATAAAATTTGTATCTAGATAAGGAATTAAGAAATGTTTGGGTCCAACCCCACTTCTTAAAAGAAATGAACTAACCAGACTTTTTTTCCATGCTCCTGTTTTTAAACTCTTTGCCTAGTGTTGAAAGACAAATGACTATTTTTTTTAATGTCTTGTCCTTAATGCTTAAACACACAGAAAAAAAAGTTTGTTTCTGAAAAGGTTAAAATATATATTACAGATGCATTCAAATTCAATTTTAATTGACTACTACTACTAGGATTGTCAGCTCCTTCACCAAATAAAAGTTTAACTCGGACCTCATTGATAAAGTGTTGAAACTGATGTTCAAAAAGATGAGCTGTACTTGACACATACGTAACATGTATGATCTCATTATCGGATGGAAGTTGTTCAGAAACATTTGTTTTATGATATATATATATCATATATATTCAATCAACTACCAGCACTGACCCTCCTGAAAACTCAAACATATTATAAAAACCAAGAAAAACAAAAATGAAAAATACATGGTCAAAATAGGCACTGACTAAATACAAGTGCAACATGTGCATGGAGTAAGATCATTTTCTTGTGCACACAAGCCTTCTTCTTTGTCTATTTTAAACAACGAAAAGAAAACCTCAGTCAGTGAATCTACCAACAGCATATACTCTCCAATTAAACTTCAACAGGGAAATTAATAACAGAACATACTTTGGCAAGCAGGGTCAGTATGTGCTAGCTAGTACAGGTAAAATGTAGTTAGGTAAAGTACCTACATGTATTTATCTGCTGGTTGGATATATGTACTGATCAAAAAACAAAAAATCAAGAAAATTGTATTATTTCAATCCACAAAGCTAGAGTCAAAACACTTCTTGTAATTTTAACATGAAAACTATTTTCAATGATTTGTAAACAATACTTTAATATAGAAACTCCAGCTGGTGCACGCAAACTCTTTGTGCAATGAATGTTTACATATATATATATTTTTATATTTCCAGGCCATCTATCCACTTCTTTGGATTCTATACCAGCAAAGATGACAAATGCTGCAGCACTCAGATCTAGTCAGTCCAAGTATGTGTGACATATGTATTCAGACAAGGAATAAAACATATTAATTATATATTATAAAGCAGAATAGGATACCATAAAATGTTTGTTTACAATCCTTTGAGTCTGAACAACTCATTTAAGAATATTGCATTGTCTCTTGGTAATTCACATTCATGTATGAATATTTTATTGCCAGATCATATGTGACAAAGAAAACTGAAATCTAATGAGTTACATGTATTATGAAGCATTAACCTCATATATTTTTAAATCACCTGTCTAAAAGTCGTGCTCATAGCCTTCTGGTAATTTTTCAAAAATTTCTTCTACCTTTTGCTTAAACTTTACTAGAATAGTGATTGGAGACCCCTTTATGAATATTATCCTTTTCCAATGATTACATGGTATTGAATCATCTTTGCTTCTTCATAACATTTGGGTAAGCATTAACTACATTTATGTTGTGGCACATTTGTGAGTAAAATGCAAAAGTTTTCTAGACTTCAATGCTATGAGTGAAACATTTACATATCATTCTAGTCCTAGTAACAGGTAAGGGATTTGATCCACTAAATTCAAAATTGATATAAGATAAATGATCAGGTGTCATTTGTAATGGATCCATTTCTTTTTTCAAATATGTGAAAAAAATGTAAAAATCTATTGATTTTTATATTATTTTTACAGAAAAAAACTGTCAACAATGACTGAGAAGGAAAGAAGAGAGATTGATGAAGAGAGACGAAAACGAAACAAAGAGATGAAATATCGAAGATTAATAAATGAAAGAGCATCGACTGAAAATTTATCTGAAACTAATGAACAGAGGTTACGAAGATACAGGTAATTAAAAAAGCCTTGGCACAAGTCCTTAACAGATATTTTGTTATTTCAAATTGTAATCAAATTTTGTATTTAACATATAAATACAGTGCTGTGAAAAATATTCAGTCTGTTTAACAAGTTAGTCATGCCCTTAGACAAATTAGAATTAGAGCAAACTAGTTGGTACTACAAATTATATACTTATAGATAAAAACATATAATTTCACTAATAATTTCTTAAATGTGTATATCGCAGTGTTCTCTTCAGAAATTTCTTATATCATCCTGGTAAACAGGAAATTATGAAATGCTGTCTTGCTTTTAGAAATTGTAGCATCACATCCATAACACAATTCGATCTACAAGAAAATCATTTCAGATAGCATCACATTACTATGATACTAAAAGGCCCTGGAGAGAACACTGATATCAAATGAATTTATTAACACTGAATCCTTTATAAAAATGTAAAACTAAACATTGTAAACATTTCTGTCATATGATCTAGCACCAAGATTCAATCTCCCATGATATGGTTGCAGAAAATTGTATGTTTTTCACTAAATATTCTTATGTTGTGTAATTTGTAGAGAGGCTGAGAGAGAAAGAATGGAACAATATGAGAAAGAATTACAAAATATGAAGGACAGAATTGACCAAAGACCATTATTGTTTGAACAAGAATCACAGGTAAACAACTTTAAATTAATTACTGTGACTTGACTGTTAGTGTTACTCTCCACCTATTGCAACTTATTCAAAATTCTGACCAAATTGCAATTTGTTTTTATAAATCCAAACTGATCAACTGGTCAGAAATTTTAACAAACTACTGTAGAATACCACAGCTAAGTAATGAAAGTGCAAGGTGATATATATAAAAATTACAGCTTAGATATATTGTATTGATTCATGGAAATTACAACAATGAAACATATATAAAAAAGTATCATTGCTATGTAAAATATTAATGAATTCTTTATGATCTCCAGCATCATGTAAACATCAATTTGCACTTTTTAGGTCAACGCCAAAAAAACAGCTGAGAAGAAGTTTACTGCCAAACTACACAGTCATGGACTTAATGAAGACGCCCTGCAGACTAGAAGTTCACGTACTGTTAGTGTCCACGATAGTTATGACAGTTATGATGATGATTTTGATGACACCTATATAAAAACAAAAGAAGTTGAAGTGGAGTCATAGGACAAAGATGCAACAGACTTGACAAAAATTCAAGGACATCATTCAGATGTAACATGCAGTTATATTCAGAGTGAAAAGAACAAGATAAGAGCTGCTGCAATAGATGTAACAGATGTTATTTATTTACATGTAGATTGAGAGTTAAGCAGTGACAAGACATCTTTTGTTAGTTAGATACTTTAGTAACTTAGATAAGGAACATGTTATCTTGAACTGAGTTCAAGTTATAACAGATCTGAAAAAGAGAAAAATAACGATTTTTTTTAAACTAATGTTTAGTATGGTCATGATGGTAAATAAATGTTGGAGAAATTAAGAATTCCATTCTAATCATGTGCCAACAGCAATATTTCACTTGTAAATGGCAAATGATCATTGTTTCAATTTATCAGATATTGTGAATATAATTTTAAGACTTGGTTTAAATTGTTTTTTTGATAAGGTTATTAGTGCAAATAAAATTATGTCTTAATCTCTTGTTTGTTTTTAGAATTGTTTCTAATGAATGGTATTGATTGTGATAGCTAACAGTTGAAATTTTTTTGTAAATGCATTTTCCAAATATAAAAAAAACAGTACTGTAAACGAAAACTGGAATTTATAGGTACATTGTAAATGTTAGTAGGTCATTTCAAATGTTTTATCAGAGATAATGTATAAAGGCTGTTAATCAAAGTCTAAGACAAAAGGAAAGAAGGCATTGTTTTGACATTATTTTTTTTCATAAGAAAGACTAGTGACAAAATTCAATAGAAATTAGTGATATATAGGACATTATTAATAAATAGATGATTATAGTAGTAGAAATTTGTACCAAAGCTTTTTATATATGTATTTCTACTATAACCAAGTTTCACATTCCATTAGAAAGTAGATCTTGCTACTGAACAGTTTTTGCATTTGGTAAATAACATAGATTCAGGTTTTTGACATATTATTCATTTAAAAAACAATAGAAAAGCACCTGATGTATTTTTTCATTGTAATTTGTTTGTTATGTACATGTCTTGTAAGACAGATGACTCAAATGTTTATTTTCCAGTAAGACAGTTGTAACTAAACTTGGCTTGATACATTGTATCAAAAGTTAATTTTGTATTTGTAAAGGTATGCTTGAACATATATTTTTTATTTAGTCAGAAGCTGATACTCTACTTTTGTCACTTCTTATTTATGATAACAGTAGTGTACTCAGTGGCGGATCCAGAGGGGGGCGTAGAGGGCGTACGCCCCCCTTTGCTCGGACTTTTTTTTTTGTAAAATGATTAATCAGACTAGATTTCGTCAACTTTGCCATTTCCCGTGTACTACGATTTAATTTTTATGCGACAATTCTTGACTTATAAAGATATTTACTGATTATCAAAGTCATGTGATTCGCTATGGTGGATTTGACCTGCAGTGCGTCGACGAAAACGTCTCTCAGTCATTTTGAAATTCAAACTAATTTACAGTAACACATTGCGTAGGCTGAGGATGACAATCATGACACCTTCGAAGCGACACGGGATTTAATAAGAACGTAGTTTTCTATTTCACTATTCCACCAAACAGAAAGTAATGCTCTAGACTATTACACTCTCATGAAAAAAACGTTCCACAGCACTATTATCTAACTACGGAAACATGTTTAACCCCAAACGCCCCAGCCTATTTTAAAATAATATAGCTGAATAATGATCCCCAGTCAGTATAAGCTCTATATAGATTTAAAGTCGTTAGTACGAACCATTTGAATTGAGGAGATAGTCTTAGATATTTGAGAGAAAAAAAAATTACTGCTTTTTGCCTTAAACAAAAATTCTGGACGCAAAACAAAAATCTTGTCCACTTTTTTGCTATTAGAAACGAAAATTGCCAACAGAATTATTTAGCATTAAATGAACATGAGCATATTTTTTTGTGGCAGGGGTTTTCATGTCTGACCGCATGTCTGTTTCGCCGAACTGATATATATGGAATACTTTTTTAAAGACCAGACTGCAACCTGCCTGCTGGTTGTGACCTTTATGTCTCCATTTGTCGGCCGTCATTCATAAATTCGTTGTCATTTCAGACTCATTCTTAGCCTTTGATTGATTTGGAACCCTTTACTTCCCAAAATGTTGTTGGTGAAACATATCAACCAAACATTTGGATAAAAATTGCTTGTTTGTTTTTTTAACTCGTGTCGGTCGTATTTCAAATTCAATCGAATAGCCCGGCGTATATCGTGTTTACAACAAGAAATCTGTGAGGTTATTCTAACTTAACGTACAGTCGTGCGAGAATTTTCCATGTCTATCTTTTACTGACAAATCCAACATTAAATGTATCAGTACATAGCTTTGGATCCATGATATCATTTTATGATCGACACTTAATAGGGAGAATACAGTATCGAAAATGTCCAACCCTTACACCTTTTAAACAGCAACTACAAAATATGCATGCCCCACGCCAGGACCCGTTTAAAAAGTGTAAATTTCACTTATTTTATGTTTTTAGTCCTAAAAAGGCCCAAAACAAATTTTAGCCTCGCTCCGCTCGGCAAAAATAAAACCTACGCCCCCTCTTTCAAAAATCCTGCATCCGCCCCTGGTACTATGATTTTCTGTTACCTGCATCCGTCCAACTTGTCTTCATTCCAATATTGAGTTCATTATTTAGTTGTGGTCCCTTCTACTTGAAACATAGTACAGTTATTAAAAATATGTTTGATTACAATTTTAATCCAAAATTTGTGGTTTAATACATATTGAAAAGGAATAATGTTTGAAGGGCATGATTTCTCTTGGCATATATTCTTGTTTAAAAGATGCATTTGTTTTGTCTCATACTCTAGGTATGAGAATGGCCAGGATAGATATTCAGGTTTTATGTACATGTGTAAGTACTGTAAAATATCCTTACTATGTCTCAATATGACGAAGAAGATCAGGAACCAAACCACAAATGTTCATATTGTGCTTAACAATTGATAATGGCACATCTATACGCTAAAACAGATTTTTTTTTACACCTCCCACATATTAAACCAGGCAGTATTTAGAGATGATTGGGGAGTCAGTTGTTCTTCTGTGCAACAAGATTTTTCAATGACTGACTAAAACTTTTTTTCTACATATATGTCAGATAGAAGTTATTCATTATCCTATAGCAAATACAGTCATTTTCCTTTTGTATCTTCTAGTTTCATTTATTTGCATGTACATTACAATACTTTGTTATTGATAGTAAATCAGTCCTAAGCTAAGGTTATACTGCAATGAATTTGGTTGAAAAGGAAATTTGAGGACTCTGTGAAGAAACGTTCAGAAAAAAAAGAAATCATATTTTTTTCCAGCTTTTCAATGATTAAATGATTAAAACTTTGTAGAAACAAAAACAAGTAACAAAATTTGAATTGGACGAATAATGCTTACTTAAAAAACTATTTTATGTGCATGTTATTGTTAATTCCCCCTTTCCCTTTTTTAAAAATTTGAATTTTGTCGATCTTGAATATTTTATTTTTAATGTTTTAGAATTGATATTAAAACTGTTAAATATATTTATTAACTATTATGTTTATAAATAAGAGTACAGATCAAATGTTGTAACGTTACTACAGTTTTTAAGGAAAAAAATAGAATTTATATATTATGTACTTTATCAGATTTTGCATATGAAAGATATCATGATTTGAAAGATGTAAGTAGTATGTGTTATTTCTCTTTTTTTAATGTTTTAATTTTCAAACACAAATTCTAACTGTTACTGTCAGTTGTGTTATATGGTATAAGGAACTTTTGTCATTAATGTTATTGTTTTATGTGATACTGTGATATTTCTTGTTAAATCTTGACATTTTAATGTATTCACTCACATTTTATACATTTCAGTAGGCTATCAGTAATATATTTATTAAATAAAATGTAATATTAAAAGAATGTATTGTTAACTTTGTAATAAGTACTCAAATATTTCCACAGCAACCGGATACAAGATTAAACTAAATTTTGTATAGTAACAAATTTTGTGGTGTATGAGACATATAAATTGCTATTTTCTGATTTTCCAAGCAGATCAGGCAATTTTTCCTTCTTTTGTATTGATCCCTCATCATAAACATGATATTATTGTCAAGTCTGTCACTATTGTTGCAGAAAGCTTGACATAATGTTAGTGATCTGAAAGCGTTAAATAACTTCTTAAAAGCTTTATGTTTTAGAAGGTAGAAGATCTGGATGCTTCATACTTTGTATATAGATGCTTTAGGTTACTAAGTTTTAGTCTGTCCCATTTCCATGGTTCAGTGACTACTTGAAAGAAAGTTGAGATTTTTTGTAATTTTAATTTCTGTATTATTATGAGTAATAGGATATCTATATTTGGTATGTGCGTACCTTGCTAGGTCCAAATGCCCATTAGAAACTATAAGCAATAGGTCTACTATATTTGGTGTATGTAATGATTGTAAGGTGTACATGTCCAACTGGCAGGTTTCATCTGACCTTGACCTCATTTTCATGTTTTAGTGGTCTTGAGTTAAGTTTTTTAGATTTGGTCTATTTTTCTAATACTATATGCAATAGGTCAACTTTATTTTGTGTATGGAAATATTTATAATGTACATGTCAGAATCCCAGGTTTTATTTGACTGTGACCTCATTTTCAAGGTTCATTGCTCAGTGTTCAGTTTTTGTGTTTTGGTCTGTTTTTCTTAAAGTATAAGCAATAGGTCAACTATATTTGTTGTATGGAAGAATTGTTAGCTGTACATGCCTGCCTGGCATGGTTCATCTGACCATGACATCATTTTTATGGTTCATTAGTCAATGTTCAGTTTTCTTGGGTAATGTTAAGTTTATGTGACAGATGTAATAAAGCTTTATATTTAGGACTATCAACATAACATGAATGAATTAGTAAAGAAGGCGAGACATTTCAGTGTGTGCACTCTTGTCTAATACTGTATGCTATAGGTCTATATTTGGTGTATGAAATGATTGTAAGGTTTACATGTCCAACTGGCAGGTGTTATCTGACCTAGACCTCATTTTAATGGTTCAGTGGTAAAAATTAAGTTTTTGTGTTTTAGTCTGTTTTTATAATACTGTATCAACATAATATCAATGGTACCTAAAGATGGTGAGAAATCTCAGTGTGTGCACTCTCATTTGTTCTTGTGGTTCATTCTATTTTAGTTTACATACAATCTTGTCCTTTGCAGGAAGCTGTGTTGCCAAAAGATCATGTCTTACATGTAGCTGTCATGTATCCTTGACTTTTGATGTCAAGATCAAAATAATAATTCTTTTGGGACTTTTTCTTGTCCCTGTCATTAGTTTTTGATAGAGGCCACATGGATGCATCACCCTAATTCCATATGTCAGATACCATTGCAGTTGTCTTCTTCAGAAATTAAAAGGTTAATAGGCTGTTACAAAGGCAATGAAGGCATTAAGTGGTATCATTTACCATCTTTCTGTCCCTCCAATTTTCATTTCTGCATTTTAACTTAAATTTTCCTCATCCAAATTATATTTTCACACAATGCTTAGAACCAATTATTATATAATAATTATCTTGACTAAGTGGCTATTCAACACAACTAAAATTTGAATTCCATATCTAGCAAGATTATGAAATTCTTACAGCAAAGTAGATGCAGAGAAAAATATTAAAAGATATAAAAGAGTGCACACGCAGAAAAGTCTCGCCTTCTTTGCTAACCCTTGATATTATGTTGATAGTCCTTAATATAAAGCTTTACTAAAACAATCACAAAAACTTAATAGGATCCAAGAAAATAAAGTTAGATAAACCAAAGGAGAGATACATGTACTCTTTGCAAATTATTCAATATAAAAAATATAGTTGACCTATTGCTTATAGTTTCTAAGAAACACTCTTAACCAAGAAAACTAAACATTGACCAATGAACCATGACAATTAGGTCAAGGTCAAATGAACCATGCCATGATGGATATTAAATGCTTACAATCCTTCCATACAACAAATAAAGTTGACCTATTGCTTATAGAGAATATGGAAGTCTGCATGTTGGCTGAAGGGGTGTTCTAGTTACAAATTTACGTTGTGGACTACATTTATTTTAATTTAAATGATGCACATGATTTAAAATTATGCAACAACAATAACCCTCAATAGCAGACAGACATAGGAAGGATCTCGTGAGTTTCAAATTAATCAACAGAGTGGGGAATCCAGAGCAACCATTCAATCTGATACCCCTTCAAGCCAAGAAAACTATACGCATGCGCATAATTACCTAAACACACCCTAGACTTGTGATTTGTAGCAAGGACGTATATTAAATGTTAATTAAATTACCTCCATTTCTTTATGGAAGTACAATATCAAATATCAGTTTCATAACGGTGACATATAAGAAAACTCCACTTCAGTTCTTATATGACAGAAATAGATTTATCGATCGGAATTCAGAGAGCTCTCGCATGTTATCAAAACTAGGGAATTCCCTCTGACGTGTTTCTCAATTTATAAAAACACTAAATATAAATACTGCTTAATTCTGATTTTCCGTGTTGTTAAAAACACACATACAAGTCAAGGGAAATATCATAACATGAAGATTATGAGAAGAACATTATAGGACAGTTGTTTAAATTCAATCCTTTTGTTTTTTTTATACCATTTAAAGCAAGACAATCTCAAGAATCTGAGATGTTCCTTGATGTTTAGAATAAAACGGTTGACGTGAGGGCATGGCCCTGAGTCAATGGTACAAGTCTACAGATTGCTTAAAAGCAATCGTATCCCAAAAACTGACCAAAACACAAAAAGTTAACTATAACCACTGAACCATGAAAATGAGGTCAAGGTCAGATGACACCTGCCAGTTGGACATGTACACCTTAGTCCTTCCATACTAGACCTATTGCTTATAGAATCTGAGATATGGACTTGACCACCAAAACTTAACCTTGTGTAACTGATCCATGAAATGAGGTTGAGGTCAAGTGAAAACTGTCTGACAGGCATGAGGACCTTGCAAGGTACGGACATACCAAATATTGTTATCCTATTATTTATAACAAGTAGGGATGTCAAATCGGTGAAGATTTACTAATCTAGTACTCGCTCGGTAAAACATTTACGAAATGGAAACACAAAATTATATCCATTTAATTTATTGATGGTCATTGTACACATTTTTACCTAGGACTAGATAATAGTTAAAGGAATTTTATTAAAAGATTTACCACTTGTACTAATTGTGTAAACTGGCAATAATCTAATCAAGTAATTAATAAATATCTATAGAAAAATGATTACTCAAACAACAGTATTATGGAACCTTTAAAAATCACATTAAATGATTAACAAAGGGGTGATGATTAGAATTTACTGATGACCATAATCATTTTCTAAGGGTCGATAAAGGATGCAACGACTTTGTTCTTATTTAAAAATATTATCTTGTCACTTTTTTCTGGGACGAGGCGATTTCTCAACTTTATTAGGTAATTAATAGTCCTAGGTGCTTATGAAAATACATGCTCTGATGATATAGAGGTGGTGGACTGACTAAGAAATTATTAGCTTAAAGTGCAAGACTTGGAAAGATGCTCTTGTTCATAACCTACCTATGTGTGGAGGAATTTTCAATGAAAATTTAACACAAACATTCGAATCGTATTTTGAATTTTATTCATTTTGATTTATATCTAATTTCACGGGAGGCGCTCTCAATATAAATATTTTTTTTGTTAATTTTAAGAAAGCAACATTCTAACAGGAAACCGATTAGTCGAGTATCATTTGGTAATCGATACTCAGTACCACCGAGCAATACTCGAGTACTCGTTGACATCCCTGATAATAAGGGAGAATTTAACATTACAAAAAATCGTAACTTTTTTTTCAAGTAGTCACTGAACCATGAAAATGAGGTCAAGGACACTGGACATGTGACTGACGAAAACTTTGTAACATGAGGTATCCATATACCAAGTAAAATTTAAAGCTTTTAAGAACTATGCTAACGCCGCCGCTCGATCACTATCCCTATGTCGAGCTATCTGTGACAAAAGTCGCAGGCTGGACAAACAAATAGACCAAAACACAAAAACTTAACTATAACCACCGAACCATGAAAATGTTCACTGATCCTAAAAAGAGGTCAAGGTCAAGTGAAAACTCTCTGAAGGGTATGGGGACCTTGCAAGGTACGCACAAACTATATATAGTTAATATCCTATTACTAATAATAAGAGAGAAATTAAGAATACTAAAAATCTTAACTTTTTTCAAGTAGTCACTGAACCATGAAAATGGGGTCAAGGATAATGGACATATGACAGATGGAAACTTCATATCATAAGGCATCTATATGCAAAGTATGAAGGATCCAGGTATTCTACCTTCTGAATTATTAAGCTTTCTTTTTAAAGAAGCTAGGTAACGCGGCCGCCACCAGATCACAATACCTATGTTGAACTTTCTGTAACAATAGTCGCAGGCTTGACACTAAAAAAATAAGACCTAAAAGTGTTTGCCCATGTAACATGGTAAGTAATTGACCACTTTTGAGTTATGTCCTACACTGGAAAAGTTTGTCAATTTTTTTCTTTGTGACATCATTTACCAGAAAGAGTGGATTGCTTCCCTGTCAAAGGTCATCAAGTGCAATGTGATCGTCATGGCAGATAAATTAGAAATAAAATTTGTTCCTTAAGTACTTAATCACACTTCCCTAATGGTATCATTGCTGAATATCAATTATAAGAATTTAATTTGCCAAATATTTCTTGCATTGAATATAGCATTATAATTTTTTCACCAACTTGCTCAACAAGGATACAAAAGTGATGACACCCCTAAATGCATGAATGATGCTCATTGAAACCAAAGTTTTTGATGGAAATACAAAGAACTTGAAAGTTGTCTTTTGAGACTAAGCCCTGTCAGAGGTGTGTCAAACTGACCTACATATGATGATTTGCCTGTTAGTTTACTCTTGGATTATAAGTGAGCCACTTTATTCATTTTTGAGAACCTTCTGGCACATGAAAAGCGTAAATCCTGAATTCATTTATATAGGAATGATGTTACATATACTGTGGACCACTAAAAATGTAAATCAACTTTGTTACCACATAAAAGTATAACTTCAGAAAAATACATAACGGTTTTATTTAAAAACAAAATAAATTACATACCATATATACACAACTTCTATGGATAAAATACATGTATTTGAATTCATTTAGATTTCTTTCAATTTGTGTAAATTATTCAGAAAAAAATTATCTCAAAAACTATCATGAGTAAACAAATTACGACTACAATCAGTTAAGATAAAATAGTTTGCACCTTCAAAAGTAATATTTTCAAAATCTTAACTATTTCAGTTAGAAAATCTATTCCATAAGATACAAAAGTAGAATCCTGATTTATGAGTTGCTAATTGTCTTTTGTTCATTTAACATTATATCACAGGTAATTCCTCCATGGCTAAAATCTGAATGTAAAAAATCTGTGTCATATACAGTCTCTTCTGGTGTGTTTGTATGTTGGTAACTGGTTGTCATAGTAACTGGTAATTGTGGAAGGGGAACAACTACAACATTAGCAGCACATGATGTTTCCTGATGTACTCTTGTCTCCTTGGTAACTAAATCTGGAAAAAAGTAGTCACTTTATTCAAAGAGCATGACAACTGTATATATAAAACTGCATAGATTAGTATGTTCTTTGCATTAGATAAAGCAATTATTCACCTTTATATGAATCATTATGTCAAAGCATATCAATTATTTATGTCTGTTTGTTTTGTTCAAACATTGTTGTCAATATAATGGAATTTGATGCAACTGTAGTACAAGTGACAGGTTTAGCGTTATAAAACCAGGTTCAATCCACCATTAAGAAAATGCCTGTATCAAGTCAGGAAAATGATAGTTGTTATCCATTCGTTTGATGTGTTTGAGCTTTTGATTTACCATTTGATTAGGGACTTTCTGTTTTGAAATTTCCTCAGAGTTTAGTATTTTTTTTATTTTACTTTTTATACATTAATATCAGCTATGGTAACTACATGTATTTGCAAAGAGGGCTGAAAAGCAGAATTGCTCATGAAATTTTCTACTTCAAAAAGTCTTAATTAGTTCAAAAGTTTCCAAACTGGAACAAACATCAGATGTAACCTATAACTAATCATAAAGAACTTCTAGTTTGTATTCAATAATGTATCAATATTTAAATGAATATTTTTTCATTAGACATTCATATCCTAAAACCTTATCACAAAAAATAACAGAAATCTACATAATCATAAATCCTTTAAAAATGCATCTGTTCAAAAACAAGAATACATTGTATATGTCCATAGGACGCCATGCCCTGTTGATATTATCACATTTTAATGTTCAGTGATATAACAATCCGGGTAAACCTTAATTTGGTATATATTTTTAAAAGTTCACATTATAATGAGCATGTTTATTAAATTTTAAGTTGATGTGAGCACACCTACACAGTCAACTAATTCAAATTGAAAATTTAACCTGATGCTGACATAAAACAGAGAAAGAGTGACTAATAGAGGTAGACACAGACAAGAAAACATAATTCCAACTTACTTCCCCTTATATCCTTGACTGGGGATACAAATACTAAACAATAACAAAGATCTGCCACGAAAAGTTGACACAATATTTTATATATTGTTTTTATCCTGATGACGGTGCCCTAGGCATCGAAACATGTCGATTAATAAATTTCTGCAGCAGTCCCTAAAGTGTTGTTGTAATAAGACTTTCTACATTTTATGTAGATATCATAACGGCCCTGCATACCCTCGGGTATCCACTTTAAGGACTCTACCGTACTACAGACTCACCAGGCGTTGGTTCACTTTCGTTTGTAATTGATTTTATTTTTTTATCGTGAACCCCTGCATTCCTTTTAAGGAACCGCTGTTGCAACCAGCGCTAATCACACTAGCCATTCGCACAGAGTAAACAAAGTTATATTTTATTGAGGCACCCACAGGAACCTTCCGAGAATGCTGCCATCAACCACAAGAAAAGAAATAGATAATAACGGATCATCTTAACCCAAAACGAGCCTTAAGGAGGAAAAGAACAGTGATAGGAAATTATTTCTCTCTAACAGAATTCATTTGAAATTAAATGTACCCAATTTCGTATTCTTCAAATTCAATCTGATTGTCCCGAAAATATGTTAATCAAACACACAACCCCGAGATACAACCACTTTTACAGATTACTGGCCATTCACGATAGTTTGATGAACGAACACATAGTTAAAATTCAACATAGACTAGTGATATTTATACTTTGTCCTTTACTTTCGGCGACCGAAACATTTTACAGCATTCCTGACGCGATTGGAAGCAGTACCTCTGGCCAAGGGAAGCCAGTCGAAATGGTATGGAATTGCTGATAAAATGTCGTCTATTTTGGGGAAGAAAGTTAACAGAACATTCAGACCACACAATCTATACAGTATATACACAGCCTGACAACTTATTGTATTATTCTTTCCACGGTGCAAGAAGAGAAACACATGTTGGCAGAATAATTTTAACAAACATTTTCACAACAAAAACATTTTTTATTTTAATTTCTTTTTGTAGTTTATTTACATACTTACAATGAACTTTCACTTTCACTTTTAGTACGTTGCTATTAATAACGTTACTTACCATTGTAACATTGTGACGTTTAAATTTTAACATCCCGATTTTGTACTTCAACATGATTTTATGTATTGTTTTTATCCTGATGACGGTGCCCTAGGCATCGAAACATGTCGATCAATAAATTTCTGCAGCAGTCCCTAAAGTGTTGTTGTTATAAGACTTTCTACATTTTATCTTAAAGATTATCAAATTTGCAGCCTTCTGACTGACAGACAAATTTATAATAAACTTTAATTATACTTATTACGCTGTTGGTGTTTTGCTCAGTGTTCAAGGCCATTAGGTGACCTATAGTTGTATTTTGCAAAAATTTTACAGTTCTTTAAAAGTGCTTAATAAAAGACATTTTGCTATTTCTCTTCAATTTTTAAATTCTTTTTTATACTAGATTATCTGTATGAAGAAGAGGTAAAAAGAAAACAGAAAAAAAATTCCTTTGTACCAAAAAATTATTAAATATTTCATTATGAGTCAAATGATTTCTTTCTTACCTTCAACAACTAACATTTCATTAGATATATGAGTTGTTTGTTCTGTGGTAACGGTTATCACTTGGTCTGTAATACTGTCTGGAAAGACTACCTGATAATCTGTAACACAAATATAATTAGTTGTCAAGAAGTTTGTTTCAATGTCAAGAAATATAAATAGCATCAAATGTGAACTCATATCTGTACTGAACACCTTTTCAGATTTATATAATGGTAGTCAAATACAAGTTTTAAACTGATTGTCTGTTCTATTAAAATGTGATAGATATATTTTAAACAAGAATAGGTCCATAGTTAAGGGATGCCACATTGCACTATCCTTTCTATGTTCAGTGGTCCATGAAATTGAGGTCAAAACTCTAATTTGGCATTAAAATTAAAGATCATATCATAGGGATAATGTGTACTAATTTTCAAGTTGATTGGACTTCAACTTAAGCAAAAACTATAACCTGAAGAGGGACAGAGAGATGGAGGAACTAAGGGATGCATTGACTGAAAAATATAATGCCCCTAGGTGGGACAAAACAGTTACAAACTATTGAAAATCATAAAAATAAAAGTAAGGCCACTTCAATTTAATTTCTTGTTCTACGGATTTTTGAACTCCAAAATTTGGGGCTAGCGAGCGATTTGAAAATTTTAATAAAAAAATATTTAATTTGCAAATTTTTGAGGCGAAGCTTGAAAAGTAAAGGCGAGCGATTATAATTTTTTTTTGTAAACTTAAAATAGTAGGTTTTGACAATATTAAAGCTTGATTTATCACTTGTACTTTGACATTTCTTTAATTTCTGAAGTATTTTTTCCCTGTTCACCAAGAAATAATTAAATCTGGTCTATGTATGTGTGACTGACAATGAGACAATTTTACATCCAAGTCATAATCAGTTTGGGGACCACCCCTTTATGTTATAAATATCCCTTTTACATGTTTTATGAGGGATCAATATAAGTTATAATAGATTTGTTTGTACAAAAGGGCTCATATTTTCTCAAAGAACTATATATCTATCTGGTATTAAATGGTCAAAACTTGTCCAAGAATTTTGTAATATTCCTGGACTTTAACCTGATGCTAACACATTTACTTTAACAGTTTAATATTATTCAAAATAAGTGGACCCCTCTTTAAGAAAAAGTTGTTTAAAATATGATGTAACTCTTCTCTTTTTGAGTAAAAAATTCTAAGTTTTCATAGGTTTTGTATAGAAGAACTATACAAATTCTTGGTATTTCTATTTTCTTTTCTACATCAGTAAAATGACCCCTTGTCTGAGGGAGGGTAATGTTCTCAACCTGATAATATAAACAAACACAGGTCAAAGTACGGCCTTTTACACAGGGCTTTGATACAGACCAAACAGCAGGCTATAAAGGATCCCAAAATTATTAGCGTACACAATTCGAACAGGAAAACCAACGATCTAATTTATATATCATGTATATCCAAACGGGAAAATACCAATGAACAACATCAACAAACGATAACTACTGAACGACAGGCCCCTCAATCAATCAGGACAGGTGAATAAACATGCAGCGGCTATGGATAGTTTTGTTTTGCCAGCATACAATATAACTGCAGTTGAAGGCAAATCCTTCAGAAGTTCTTTGTACTTAATTCTAACAACAAACATTTTTTGAAAGGGAATATAAATAAGGGGAAAGTAACCAATATTTTGTTCTTTACAGGTTTTCGCTGTTATAAATTTATATCTGAGCACTCGCACTTTTGATAAATAGGTTTTATGCTGAAACAAATATTCTCACAGATATTTACAAAGTGTGGTGGGGTGCTTTTATGTTTAAAATCGTTATATACAGGTTAGACTGTGATTTTAAAAATAAATGTTGATATCTTTTTATAATATTTACAAAAAAAACGGTGCGGGAGATGGACATGATTACATTTCCGGATGCGGGAAGCGGGAATATAAAAAAAATTAAAAAATTCTGTTTTGAAAAAAATAGGTGCGGGCGGGTCCGTCGAACAAGGATTCAAATTGGTGTGGCCTAAAGACAAAAATGCACTTTAATCATAATGAATAAAACCAACAAAATCACATATCATAAATCTTGTCAGTAGTTCCATAAGAACTGAGTGTCACTGATGAGTCTTATATAAAAAAAATAGATGAAACGCATGTTATATTACCCTTTAAGCCTGGTTCCTTTGATAGCCTGGTTCCTTTGATAACTATTTACTATAGTAGGGTTGCTGTGTCAGTGATTTCTTTCCTTCTTATGTATATAAAAATTAATGTTGACTGTTTTGTTGTGAAGATGTGGTGTTGTTGTTGTAGGCCAGTGCTTAAATTTAAGGAATCTTATATGGAATCTTATCAACATTTAACTCCTTCAATTTTTGTATTATGTTAAGTGGTAGTTTCAATTAAGAAGACAAAACAGTTTTACTTATAAATAAATTTATTTATTCAAATGTCACATTAATATATATAATTACCAAATTCACAACAATCACATCATTAGATCAAGCACTTAAGTTTAAAAAATCAAAAAGATAAAATGGAAATCAAGCACTAAATTTACAACTATGAAAAGTCTATCTGTGGTAAAAACTAAGAAATTCGTCATGAGCTGATTCCATCAAAAGGGGTAGTCTCTTTGGTATAAGTTGTCGTAGATCTTTAGGAACCTTCTGATTCAACTTGATGCGAAGGTCTTTTGGTCTAGTCTGGTTCTTCTTGTTCAAGAATGTACGCAAATCTTGTACAGATCTCTTCTTGATGTTTCTTCTGCATGGTCTACTGGATCTCGATGAGTAGTTGTCTTGTTGTTGTAGTTGTTCTGCTTGTCTTTGACCCAGTCTAGAGAACACACTGTCACCAGTGTGAGTATCTGTAGTAAGGGTTGATGTTCCAATCTCTTCCTTCATGTTCGTCTCCTGTTTGATGTTTTGTAGTATTGGCTTTACATCCATGGGTTCTTCTTTAACTGTTACTTGGTTTAAAGCAGTAGTATTGCTAACTGGTTCCTGTTTGATGTTTGTTGTATAGTCCATTGGCTCCTCTTTTGTTGCTTGTGAAGTAGGATCATTACCAAAGTGTAAGATAAGGAATTGACCAGTAGGTGCTGTTCTAGTATGGTAGGTGTGTTTTAGTCCCTCTGGTAGTGAGGTCAGGTAGTCCTGGACAGAAGCTTGTACTGACTGGTAGTGTGACATCTTGATAGGAGCGCTGATAGAAACTGTTTGATGCTTTTCCAGGGGAACATGGAGTTTTTATCATAAAGTGTTGTAAAAACACTCAATATGATTGGATAATAAAATGAACATTGTTCATTTTAATTCATTAACATTAATGTTAAAAAACCTTGATTGTCTTACAAATAAACACTATTGACATTCAGAAACTTAATAAGCTTGGATTCTCTATAAAAATTATTTATTGATTAATACACAGATCATAAGCTGTGATTATTTCAAAACACACAAATTACTGGTAATTAATTTTATCATTTTATAGTCATTACCAAAATGACTTTCAATGTGCTTAAATAAAATCATAAACATTTTGAGCTTATTATAAATTAAATAATTTGAAAATTATATTAAGGAGGCTCGAGGGTATAAAAATTTCAGAAAAAAATTAACTTTTCTTTTTTCATTACAAATTTAATTTATCACTTTATTAGTTGTTACTTTCTCATATGGTACGAAAATCATTCAGAAAAATCATTCATTTTGGCCCAGATGACTTTTAAAATCTATATATCATTGAAAAAGCTCCAAATTATCTCCCTTTGGTGCAAAAATTACATATTTTGGCAATAAAATTGAAATATCTTTTTTAACTCACTATCATTTTCTATGTTCAGTGGACTGTGAAAATAGGGGGGGGGGGGGGATAGATATATTTTAAACAAGAATAGGTCCATAGTTAAGGGATGCCACATTGCACTATCCTTTCTATGTTCAGTGGTCCATGAAATAGGGGTCAAAACTCTAATTTGGCATTAAAATTAATGATCATATCATAGGGAACATGTGTACTAAGTTTCAAGTTGATTGGACTTCAACTTCATCAAAAACTACCTTGACCAAAAACTTTAACATGAAGCAGGACAAACGTACAGACGAATGAACAAACAGATGCACAGACCAGAAAACATAATGCCCATAAATGGGGCATAAAAATTATTTATACCCGCAAGCCCCCTTAAGTTGAATTTTTTTTTATTGGTATTTTAAAAAGAACAAATTTTCAAAATCAACCATTAAAACTATATTTATGAGTCTAAACTACAGGCATTCTTATGTTTGTAGCAATACAGATAGTGTTTTATCATGTTTATGAACACACATGTCCTGTGGATAAGAAATACCAAAAGTCGAAATTTTGAACAATGACAATTTTTTTGATTTATGATTTTGAAACACATAATTTTGTTAAACGATTCTTGCAGTTATGAACTAAAATGAATAAATCTTAGGAATTGCAACTGATTTTGTAAGTTTTCAATATTAGTTTTGTAAGGATGTAACTTTGGCATTTCTTTGTTTCTAAGCATCATCCTTATATTGTTGATATATCAAGTCAATACACTATTATTGTCTGTGACCATGATGAACACAAATGTTAATTTGTAAAGTAAATCATCTTTAAAAATCTTTTTGTTTTAATCAAAACATTTACATGTAAGGTACATTTTTTTTTTATAACTTTGCCCCCAAAACTTTGACTTAGAGTATCAAGTTCTTATGTTTGTAGGATGTTACCCCCACCCCTCCCCAGCAGATAAAACACTTGCATAAGTTGCTGTGTAGATAATTAACATCACTAACTACTACCTCTGCAACTGATGCACATTTTAACAATTATTGTCTTTTTAGTGATGCTCTAGGGCAAACTATTAGTATTATTACAAATATTTAATCCCTCAAGAAACAATGATTTCAACTGCACAAAAGTAAAAAAAAAATAATTGTGTCACTTGTGCTTTATGAACAATATTATTTCATATAATTATAGTTTCTTTATTTGGCATGAGTATGGATAAAACTGAATTGATGTCTGGATTCCTTGTCAAAAAATACAATTTATAATTATTTGGTACCATCCTTCAATCTATGAACCTTCTGACAATCTATGCAATTTAACAATGTTGCCAAATTTTATTCTATTTTTTTAACACAGTTACTATTTTGATCTCTGGTAATTGTGGTTACAAAATGCTTAACAGGCTAACAAATTGAGACTTCTGACATCTTTAAGTGGAAATGTTTTGGTGGTAAGAAATTGCCAGAATAATTTGAGCCATGTAAAATTCATAGCTGTTTCTGCAAAAAAAGGTAAAAAGACAGGTATGCTGGAAGTTAAAATAGACATGTTTGGGCAATAAGTGAGTTTAAGGACATGTTTGAGCAAAGGGAACATGTTTGAAGAGATGGACACATTTGAGAGTGTTACATATATACCCAACAAACCTAAACTATTTTCAGCAAGATCTTCTTCCATCATCACAACATTAAAATCAGTTTCTTTATTTACACCAGAATCATTGATGTTGGATGAATGTTTCTTCATATGTACTCTCATACTTCCACTTTGTGTAAAACTCCTATTGCAAAATTTGCACCTGAAAGGTTTTTCACCTGCAAAGAAAATATTTTGTATTTCAAACCTTAAATCTTAACATAAAAAAACCCACAACTAAACAAATAAACTGAACACCAAATTTATTTCCATCACTGCGGTATTTTTTCTTTAACATGCATAATAGTCAACTGTAAATATACCAGACCCTGAATATGCTGAATCCAAAATAAAAAAAATAAAAAATTATTTCTAGGAAAATCATACTTGGGTGTTCTTGAAGCAAGGAACCCCTAAGATGACAGTGATAAATTGTTCAAGTAATTTCAGGGTAGATCTTTCTTTAAAGTTTACAGACTAACAAGTAAGAGTGACTTGTTGAAGATGTTAAGACACCTAATTCTGATAGCATAACTAACATTTGCCAAACAGGTCACATGACTGTCATGAGTTTCTAAATCAATGACTGTTGATCTATTCTAGTGTTTTTCTCATATATATAAGAGCATAGTTCTTTAAAAAAACAAAAAACTGTCGCATTCATAAAACTACCTGTATGTACTAATGAATGCTTCTTAAGACTTGAATATTCTGCAAACCTCAGGTCACACTTTGGATCTGGACATCCATATGGTTTATCTCCTAAAATAGTAAAATGAAAACATCTTTAATCTCAATTTTATTTCAGGGAAAAAAATAAATCTTTGAAAGGAATGTCAAATAAATTTACCACTGAATCGATGTTTATTTTGGCTTTTTGGAGACAAAAATGCTTATGGGGAGTTTTAAACCTAAGGGTTGCAGATTTTGTTAAAACAAGAATGTGTCCATAGAACATGGATGCCCCACTCACACTTTCTTTTACAGTGGACTCTGCAATTGGGGTAAAAACTCTAATGTAGTATTAAAATAAGAAAGATCATATCATAGGGAACATGTGTACTAAGTATCAAGTTGATTGGACTTCAAATTCATCAAAAACTATCTTGGCTAAAAACTTTAACCTGAAGCAGGACAGACAGATGACTAGACGGACAAGCAGACAAACGGATCAATGGACGAACGAACGAAGGCATAAACCGAAAATCATAATGTCCCTAAAAAATCTTAAGATAAAGATAATCTGGAGAGAGATTTAACTCTCACAAAAACAGTGCATGCAATGAAAAAGGGGTTTATTTGAAAGAGGTTAAAAAAAATCCTACAACGGAGAGACAAGAATTGATTATATTTTCTAGGCTTGACAGTCAGGCTAATTTGTTCAAATTTACAAAACTGTCAAATTCAATCCTGAAGTCAAACTAAAAACAAAAAAAATGCAAGTGATTCATTAAATTCATTACTGGTACATGTTTTAGCAAAAGCGTTTCATACTTTGTGGTTTAAACAACAGTTTAAAAATGCGAAATAAGTTTGTGTTTTATAATTTTAATCTTCCATAGTTAAAGGGACATTACTCCAGAAAGATGAAAGTTACACCACCCAAAAAATAGGTGGTAATAAGCATTGTGTATAAGTTTGTGTAAATAATTTACAACTCCAATTAATTTAGAAACATACTTAGACAGATGAATGGAAAATCCTATATCATTATACATTCTATAAATGGTAAAAAAAAATAATAATAGAAAGTTATTACTGAAAGTTTGTTTTATCTTTATATTTCCATACATGTAATTTGAATTTCACAGCCTTAGCATAAATGATTTTTTTTTCTAGATTAAAATTCAATTTGAAAAGTTAGTTACCTGTGTGTGTACGTATATGATTTCTTAGATTCCCTGCAGTAGTAAATGCTTTCCTGCAATGGTCACATTGAAAAGGTTTTTCACCTGTATGTGTACGAGAATGCACTTTTAGTTGCTGAGCTGTAACAAAGGATTTATCACAACCATCTCTTGGGCACTTAAAGTTTCTGGTTTTTCTGAAAATTAAAATTGATATATTCAAATGTTTCTGCAAGATATTAAAATGTTACAATGAAAACAGACAATTAGTGTTTTATTTCTTACAATCCAGCATAGGCAAATCATGAATCAAAGTAAAAAAGTGGGAAAGTGAAAAATTTATAAAAATATAATCATTGATAACTGATGTCTTGTGAAACCAGCAATACAATGAAAGACATGAACATATAAAAAAGCTGCTTTTCAATTCAGAGTACAAAATATACCATTTACATTCAGTATTTCAAACAAAAAAGGCTAACCTTATACAAAAAGGAAATGGTTACTGCATTAGAAAATTTACAGTTTAGGTGAAACTTGATTGTGATGTTTTAGTTATTTGATACTCAAAGACATTTTATGTATTTGCCTTAATAACTTTTAGCCTTGAGTGTATTTATGTAGATCATGAAGTTATACAAGAAATGTGTCTTGTGTGCACCAATATGTGTCCTATTCTATTTAGTGCTTGGTAATGATAATAAAAACTTGCTTCTGCAGTCTACTTAAGACTATATTCATTTTAGCTTTCAATTCTTTTTACCCGGTATACAAATTTTTATACACTGAACAATATTTCTCATGGCATAAGATTAAACAAGTATTGACTTTTAACAACAGTATGCAGTAAATTCTATTTTTTTTACCATCAGAAAGAATTAAGAGGACATCTCATGAATTAGAACATTCCTATTTCCAATTGCAGTATTAGTATGCTGCATTTTAAAAATTGAATCAATCTACCTTGTATTTTGTCATTTTATCAACAATTGTTTTAGGTTAATTAATGTGTACAATAATTTTTGAATTTCAGTTTCTAACTTTCAGTTAACTAACAGGTTGCTTATAAAACACAAATCTAGGGATCAAGCGTTGGAAACTTACTGATGGGTTAATAAATGGTATTTTAGATGAGCTGGCCAAGAAAATTTCCTTCCACACCCTTCAAAGTGGCATTCTAATTCTTTCTCCTTCTCATGGATTAACTGATGGTTTTTTAAATAACCTGATGAAGCAAATGATCTACCACAACCCTTAATATCACATATGTGCTGACCTGGAAAATAATTGAAATTAACCAAATCACATAAAAATTGTCATGAATCTAATCAGAAAATACAGTATCTGAACAAATTAAATATCAAACATTATACTATATTTTTTGTGGTTCATATTTACACAGTCTCTTTTGCAAGTATTTAACCTGTGTCAACTTTGAAATCTTAAAATAATACAAGCGTGGTTTGATTTTAAGTTGTATATGCTGGAGTTTGTTTAAGATAAATAATAATAGATTGATATGATTCATTTTACCTCATCATTATCATACTGATAAAAGATGTCTGCCATCAGAAATATTTATTGATACTATATTATGAATGATAATATTCTAAATGCTTAAGATTTGATAAAAGTTTTTTTTATCATTTTCAGAGTGTTCTATATTGCATGTTGATTTCATTGCTGTTAAATTATATAACTTGATGAATATCCTTAAATTCAAGATTATTTTTATTCTTGAAGAAATGTTTTTTAACTTTCATTTGAGGATATTTTTGTTTTTGTTTCTAACAGTGCATCTTTAATTTTGTAACAATTTTGAATAATATATGAAAGGCTGAATTTAAAACTAAGCAATCAAATTTCATATACTATTTATTCATATCTTACGCTCATCAATCAGTTTAACATTCACAGAATCTTTCCTTCCATTGATGATGGGTTCAAGTTTCACAGCTGGTTGCTGATCAGAAACATCTACAGAAAACATTCTCATTATATCATGTTGTGTTTGCTGAACCAGATTTGCTTGAGCAAGGGCATAGATATTTGATAAGCTGTTTGGCTCACAATGAAACATAAGCTTGTTTGTATCAAGTTTCTGCTTCCCATTTTGAAATATCAGTACAGGTGACTTCAGAGACAATGATGTAGAATACTCCTTCATGTCCTCTGAGGACTTTCTTTCTAATGTTTGCTTGGTTATAGTTGAACCTTCACTGGGTGTGATGTCTGATAAATCTGGACAACTCATTTTCTATACATGGTTATAAAGCTTAATTAATCACATCCTTTCAGCCCAAAAAAGAGGAGAAACTAATATTAACAAGAAGGTGTAAAGGTTTATAATTCAAGGATTCAACATTCAAGTTGTTGAAATTATTGTAAATAAAAAAGTTCCAAAGAACATTGATAGATCAAGGTGTTAAAAAAACAATGCATAAATCTCAGACAATCAGTTCATTTCAAATAAATGATTCCTTCAGAACAGATGGATAATGTTATGAAAAACTAGCGGAAACATGAGGCATTTATTTTATATAAACCATTGTTTTATGCATTAATAATATGTCAACTCATAGTTGTATACATGTACATGATGAAGAAATATGTTCTACTATGTATATTAGAGGATGTTTTGTACCTTTGGATGTCTTGTATTTATTTTGTTGGTGGGTTTATCATGTTTATAATATTGTGTCATTGAGGTGTACCCTCATGTCTCCTTTACTCATCATGAACATATGCATGCATGATCAAAATTGCATTCAGGTAAAGAAATTTTTTAATTGGTCTCTTGATTGAAGAATATAATTGTGATTCATTTTTCTAATGTTAACCTTTCTCAACATTTTTGCTCAATGCTTTAATTATTTGAAGCCTTAGCTTTTGCACCAAAAAAGAATTACATATTAAAGTTCTATCTGATCCTGTCAGCCTTCATATTTGAAAATATTACTAGTATATTATTATGTTTTGATATGGTTTATACAGTTGTGCAATAATATTTCATTATTTAATTAAAATGTGGGTGTTTTATTAAGACTTTTGTCTTAGAAAAATTGATATCATGGACTTTTATAATGTACATGATAACAAAATGTTCCTTTCTTGATTTTAATATTGGCTTATATTAAAGAATGTCTTCATAAATACAATTTTAAAAGGGTTTCTCATGAGAATACAAATATATAAACCTTTCCTAGCAGAGGAAAATAAGTGCCAAACATTTACTAGCAATGGACTTATTTTCCCAGGAAAATTTATCCAGGGAATTACATTCCAAGTAAAATTGTGGTCACAGACTTGATACCTAGGAAGAAAAGTCTGGCAGACAAACATTTATAACTGGACTGAATTTACGGTTACAAAACCAATACATATGTCTTGCATTCAGTAACTTTTGTCACAAGCAAGGATTTGTATAGTAAGTCTTACCAGGGACTTTCTATACTATCATCCCTGGTCTTGCTATACAAATCCTTGTCACAGTCAAGAAGATACCCAGGGGCGGATCCAGGTTTTTAGGTTAGGGGGGGCGCAAATTTAAAATATTGCCAAGCGGAATGAGGCGAAAAATTTTGGGAGGTGAAATTATCGAAATTATTGTAATGTTCTTCTAGAGTTGGTGCAATGTAGATATCTTGCCAAGCAAAGCGTGACAAGAAGTATTTTGTGGTTAAATTAGCGAAAAATAATAGTTTCAAGCTATAACTGCCTCAATCATCCCCTGACAATCTACAATCACCATAATTAACAATAAAGTTTTGAGCTTCTATTCATTGAGAATACTTCTATATATATATTTACTAGAAAACAGGACTAAACACAAGTAAAATAGAGATAATCAAGCAAACAAGCTGACCCTCTATATAAAATAAAATCAAGCGAATTTTATGTCAATGGTTGCTGGATTACTGGTGTTGCATTACTATTAGTCAATCGAATATATTCGGGGGGTTGGGGTCTTGACCGTTTAGTTTAAACAGATTTATTTAAAGTGGATTGGGAAACAAGTTATTACAACTTATATCAATATTAATTCCTTTCCACTTTGCGGGTGCGAGTGTTGTCTTGCAGTGGCATACTAGCCTGCTCTTTTTCGAAATCTACTGTAAGGGTTTTACGTGCAAGAGATAGTGCTCTCTCTTAATGCAGGTCAGCCATTTATCGTCCCCTTCCGATGGACTATCATCGTTTCTCAAAATCATACTTGCAAATGGTGTGACTGTCAAGGGAGAGCCAAAAATTCCATCACTGAAATTTTCTACCCAGAACTGTTATCGATGCACCAACCTCATGCCTTGGCAAAATTTATAGGTTACAAGTGAGAAACATACACTCAGGGGTACTACTTGTACAAGTTATTTTTAATTACTTGAAGAATTAATATTAATATACTTATATAAGCAAATTTGTAGGATACTTATACAAGTGAATTTTATCTACGTGCATAGGTAGAAAAAAATATTGGCTGAGTTATCTCCCTCAGACATTCAGATTTTTTTACTTGTAGATTGAAGTAAAAAAGTCATCCTATCTTCTTTTATTGAATTCTTATGATTTCTTTGCTCTAATAGAATTTTAAATTATCTGCCCTTTGCAGATGTCTTTACTAATCATTTAAGTGTAATTTCATGGACAATGAAAATTATTATTATTATTATACAATATTTATATAGCGCATTATATAATTTGAAAAATTACCCTAAGCGCTTAACATGAATAAACAAAAAATAAGATACATAAGGTAAAAGCAAAATATACAATCACATAAATACAATTTCTGAGCAGTGGCGTGTAAAATGAAAACATTGATTGTCGGTTAAATAGAATAATATAAAAGAATGTACAACCCACACAAAAAAATATCAAAAATTTAAAATTAATCAAAATGAAAGAAAAGTAAAAAGTTTCAAAAAATAAAAATGAGTTAAGAAAAAATTTAAAATTTCCTCTGTATAAATTTAAAATAATGATTATCATTAAACCACAGTGACTCAAGTATTAAAAATTATTAAGTAAAAGTTCACAATACAATCAACTGGTAAAACAAATTGTTCATAAATTTCAAAATTTACAAAAAATCAATGAAAGCACTTCGGAAAAAATATGTCTTAAGATCCTTTTTAAAAACATCAAGAGATTGTTCATTTCGTAAGGATGAAGGTAAGCTGTTCCAAAGAGTTGGTGCGGCAATATCGAACCGTCGTTCACCATAGCGTTTTGTCCTAACATCGTTTGGTAGTCGTAACAGCATGCTTTTCTCCGATCGCAAGGCTCTACCAGGTTTGTAATGTTCAACTAATTCCTGAAGGTATGATGGTGCCTTGCCATGAATTGCTTTAAAAATGTACAGCAGGAGTTTGTACTGACAACGAAAATGAACCGGTAACCAGTGCAATGAAATGAGAACAGGTGTTATTGAATTGTATTTTCTCTTGCGCGTTATTAGCCGTGCTGCTGTATTTTGCACACGCTGTAGTTTTGTTATTACACAGCTATTTGTTCCGTATAACAGCGCATTACCATAATCTAGTCGTGATGTAACGAGTGAGCACACTAGAGTCTTACATGCCTCATCTGTAATCAGGGATCTAATGCGACCAATATTTCGTATCTGATGAAAACATGCTTTTGTTATTGCACTAGCTTGTTGTTCCATGCTGAGTGTTTTGTCAAAATAAAATCCAAGATTTTTCACACAAGAAGCATCAGTCAATATAGTTCCATCGAATGTTAGTTGGAAACTGGATAGTTGCTTTAGTTGTTGTTTTGGTGCAAACACAATTAATTCGGTTTTGTCTTGGTTTAATTTAAGCATGTTGATACTCATCCATGCACTGATATCCGACAAACAGTTCTCAAGACGATTGGAGAGGTCCGACCAGTCTCCAAGAGGTTTAATGACTTGATACACTTGCGTGTCGTCAGCGTATGAATGGTAAGACATCCCATGTCGCCTGTAAATTTCTCCGACTGGTTTGGCAAACATACAGAAAAGTTTTGGTCCCAACACAGAGCCTTGTGGTACACCAAAGCCGAGTCTGATATCATCCGATTGTACCGATCCGATAGAAACACGCTGAGTTCTATCTGTCAAATATGATTTCAACCACAACAGTGCCTCATCAGTTATCCCAAATGAAAACTCTAACCGATTGAGAAGTATTGTATGGTCGATAGTGTCAAATGCAGCAGAGAAGTCAAGCATAAGCAAGACGACACAACAGTTATTATCAAGTGCGCACACAATATCATTATGGACGCGCAAGAGAGCGGTTTCCGTAGAATGGTAGGCACGATACGCTGACTGAACATGATCATAGAGAGAATAAGACATGATGTGATTCTCAAAACGAGTGGCAACGACTTTCTCATTTATCTTAGATATGAATGGTAAATTTGAGACCGGCTGATAGTTTTTTAACACTTCTTTGTCTAAACTCGGTTTTTTCAATAGTGGTCTCACTACCGCTTGTTTAAAAGGCGTTGGAACACACATTTCCGATATCGATATGTTGACTATATTTGTAATAGCTGGTAACAAGTAGTCCAAGCATTGTTTTAGAAGTTGGGTTGGTAATGGATCGAGTTCACATGACTTTGTTGGAGACGCTAGAATTATTTTCCGTATTTCTTCATTGGATGCTGATGACAGTGATGTTAGTTGATTACCTTCAAATTTAATGTCAGCTCTCATAGGATTACTGTCACTTGAGGAGGTGTTTGTTGTTGACAGGCTGTCACGAATTATACTAATCTTCCCAACAAAGAATTCACAAAACTTGTCGGCAAGTAACTTGTAAATCCCATTTGTCTGTTATCTTCAGAACACTGCTCATTTACAAGCCCCCAAGGAGCAATTTTTGAAGGCCTTGAGCAAATACTTAAGATCTTTGCGCAGTCAGTTTCTTAGTTGAATTAATGAGATGAAACATTGAACTCTTATAAAAAAAATTGAGCAAACCTGGGGAAAATCATTAAAGGCATGTAAATTTACATCTCAAAACTTGAGGACTTTTGTGGGATTATAAGAAAAATTTACTTATACAATTAAATTTTTGAGAAAATTATGGGGAGATTATTCAAACATTATTTATTTACTTATATGTGACGTGTACATTTTTGTTTACTTCTTCAAGTAAATAAAAATAACTTGTACAAGTTGTATCCCTGACTGACATATTGACACAGAGATATTGAATGATACAAATTTATTAATAAACTAAGCTTTCGCTTGAACCAGTATTTCTATCTTTCATTAAGAAAAAAATGTAACCAAGACTGTTTTCTTGGCAGTGCCATGATGAAATAACAAACTCAACCGCGAGCTTTCACCTACTTTGTGGGAAACACAACTACAATGTAACAATTGTTTTACATGACTGCTAAAATCCTATGATATTTGTCATCAAATGCTGCTGTACCGCGTTTTACACCTCCTTTGAAGTATATTATATTTATAGAACTTAACCCTCTTGCTGCCGGAGGGACACATATGTCCAAACCGGCAGTGCCGGAGGGACACATATGTCCATGGATAAATTTATGCAAGCTTCTTATCAATGCTGTATCTCTTTCAATTAAAATACGGAAGAATAAACAGGGTTATGTTTTTCTCCAATTGGTCCCAAATGTAGTGGTCATTTTGTCGTGACGTCATATATCGAATGACGTTGTTGTTTGGCATGTTACGTCACAGACGTTGAGCTGTCGTATTTTCCGGCATATGAAATGCAACCTTGAAAAACGGTCGGCAGCAAGAGGGTTAAACTTAAGGTTTGGTGATTAGTAATCACCTTGATTATGTTAAACTTACTCTTAAACTTTAAATATTAAAACGGATGGATTGCGACGACATTAATTTTCGTCATCTCAACAAATACTTTGTTATGCAGAGGACAACCCATGCTTTGCAAATTGTAGGAGGCGCACGCCCGCCACATCCCCGCCTTAATCCGCCCCTGATACCAATAATATTGCTTGTAAAACATGTAAAAGTGTGCCATGATACATGGTCTGTAATTAATAAAAAAAATCTGATACAATCATCATTGATTTGCTTGAAACAATAAAACTATATGTGCTATACTCATGATACTAGTACATTTGTAGATGTATAGTATGTATAGTAGTCTCACTGATTCTCAGATCAGATCACAATGAGTAACGGTGCATGTAAAAAACACCAAAAAAAACATGAGAAAGAAAGAAGAAAATATGTCCTACTGTTGAAGTGTGTCTATGTGATTCTGTACTGTTAATTATAATGTTGGATTTCCTATTGTTTCATGTTCAAAAGGCAAAAAATCAGTCTTCACACACAGTTGCACGGAACAAGTGTCAGGTCCGGTTTCGACTTGCATATTACTTTTTGCTAATTGTTTTCGCATTTTATTTTTGCTCGTATTACTGTTTATGCATTTTAATAACAAAATATAACATACGGTTAAATTTTTTATATATCAAACTGATATCTGTTTGAACCATAGACGACGTTTTCGTAATGTTCGTGTTTTCAAGAGTTGTCTTTCCTGACACAGAAACGATAGTACTTTTGTTGACAAATTACAATATCTTGGCAAGAACAAATTATGAGTGTTCTTGCAAGAGTAAGTTTTAAAACTATCGATCTGTATTAAATTTTAAGTTCAAAAGAATATCCATCGCAGGTGTCCAACTCTCCCCAAACCTGACTGAGAGTGAGACTGTCAGTGTCAGTGCTCTGCCAGTGGCAGTGGTGTAACACTAACAACACAACAGTCAACACAACAGTCAACATTTCAAATTTCAAATATTTTATTGGACAAAGCACATATGATACAATGCGTATTCCAAGATACAAACACATTAAACATGACAATTTATGCAAATACAACATAACAATAAACTATAAAAGTCAGTTGAAAAGGCCTTATGCCAAACTCCTCAGATCCATTCAGATCAATGTCTGCAAAATATTACATTCAGTTTCAGAAATTAATGCTTCTTTTTGTAAATTCATTTGGGTGTAAAAGCATTGACCGAAGTACATTTTGTATGAAGGGCGGAAGCGCTTTATTCTTAAAATGTGTGCATAGTCAATGCTTTTACAACGTTACAACAAATTACAAAAAGAAGCATGCAAAACTCTTATAATTACATTTTTTCGCTATGAACATGAAAACACAATTTATAGTGAGAAATGGAAATTTGATAGAACAAATTTTAGTTATGTGTTTTTCACAATGTAAAAGAAAATTCTTTTTGATTTTCAATTTGACCAGAGTTACATATAGAGCAGTAATCTCTCATTTCTGGGAATGTTTAGATGTCTACCTCTTTCAATGATCAGTATATGAGCATTTATACAGATCTTACATATTGCAGCTCTGTCACTTCTGTTCTTAAAGATATCAGCATAGGGTGGTATTTTACCCATAAATGTAGACGCTATTGAAAAAGTCTTAACTTCTTTGATTCAACTATGTTTGTATTTTGAACTTCTAGACATGAAGTTAAATATTAGCCAAATTTGAAGATAAACAGAATCTGACCATATGACCAAGCGATTCTTATCTTCACTCAGTTGATGTTCTATCTACAATGATAATCTGCAGGTATATCAACAGCAATAACGACCCATTGGAAGTGAAAAAGTCATGCTGCCATTTCCCCTGTGCCTTCGTGTGTTTTGATGGGCTATGCATGAGTTGAAAAGTTAAAATAATAAAACTTTTCATAGTGTAAAAATCAAAAATCATAACATAATTTCTAATGCTTTAATCATGTTAATAGTTAATTTCAAACAAAAAGCAACACAGCTTATACTTTCTAGGTTTTCAGAAAATCATGTACTGTACATAAAAATTATAACAGAGCATTTTAAATACACACAGAGGAAGACTGCTAGATTGACAAAAATGATTAACATAAAAGTT
Source organism: Mytilus galloprovincialis (assembly GCF_965363235.1). NCBI lineage: Eukaryota > Metazoa > Mollusca > Bivalvia > Mytilida > Mytilidae > Mytilus > Mytilus galloprovincialis. The sequence continues at coordinate 37,284,587 of NC_134840.1, read as the reverse complement.
CTATAAATAGTTCAGAAGATCCTCCAAAAAATCTGAGACATATTTTCAATAATTTCTTAATTAAAGACAATATGTTTTGCATTCTACGTTCACAATAACTCACACTTATTATTAAAACTGATCAGTAGGGTTGACTTGGGACTAGGATTAATAATGGTCACATGGAAAGTAACACACATGTTGAATGGTTGTTTGCCTGTCTATTCTGAATGTAGGAATACACCGCCTTAAATGGAATGGGATGTTTTAAAAAATCTTAATGCCTCAAGGCTTGTGCCTATTCATGTTGATGAATATAACTGCCACACACTATGCACATAAAAAAGCCTGGGATTACAGAGCATGTCATTTTCATAGCTTAAATGTAGTGTCTTCAAATCAAATATTTTTCATTCTACAGAACATGCAGAAGGATTAAAGAAAGTTCATATTACTTCACTGGTTTCCGCCAGTCACTGTTCAATGCAGTGACTAATTCTACTAATTTACTATTGGTAACTTACTCAATAAAAGGATGAAGATCAGTTTGTATGATTTATTTATTTGTTTTGTCCTGTTTATTGCAGGTGTTTTCCATTTTACAGAAAACATCAAGGCACACTGTTTGTCCAAAGTGTTCTAAATTTTTACAAAGGTTTGTTGTTCTAAGTATATTGTTTAAGATTAACATATTTTACATGTATTGCATAACCTATATAGGATAAAGCTATTTTTGACATTTGATAATTATTGGTTAATATCAACACATGGTAGAGTGAAACACACACAACATTGCACTACTAGCTTGAAATAGGTATCCATATATTATTGTAAATTCAGAAATAATTGTGTGCATTTATTATTGTGATTATTTCATTTAAGGCTAAAATGCGATATTGAGAAAAATCCTGTTTAATTCATATAAAAATTCACTATGTGAGTTTAAATTATTGGATCATAACTTTAACCCTGTCACATTTTTCACAATAATAAAAACATGGCAATAATTTGTGAATTTACAGTAGTTGGACTGCAGGAACAATTCTGTGTATTCATTTTTTTGTAGATGAAGAAATCTGTAAATACCAAATGTAGCTTTTATGTTAGAATGATGCATTGCAATATAGCAAATCCAATAGTTTGAAATGTTTGTGTTTAAATCCTTTTGTTAAAAAAGTATTCACTATAAAAAAGAGTGCTAAATGTTCAACATTTCACAAGACAACTGCATAAGGCATTTGTGACACATAAGTATAGAACTATCGTGACTATTTATAGTAATTTTTATTGATTTAAATGTAATATAACACTTCAGGTTCAGTTATGACAACTAATACTTTCACCATGATCTCACCCATGGTCAATAGTCAATAGATACGTGTTTTTTTATACTAATTGACTCCCTAAGTGGAACATTGTAAAATGTTTAAAAAAAAACCATATGTTTGAACTGTGTCAAAAACAGACATAGAGACCACATAAACAGTACAAGTTCCTTTCAGTATACAGTTTCAATACAGTTATACTTGTTTGAAATTTATTTCTTTGTCATTTCATGTCAAATATTAGAATAGATAACAAAAATAGTATTGACTTACTTATTATAATGTTACGTAATTGTCCATATATTTGTATGCTTTCCCTCCTTTTTAGATGTAACTACAGAGTCACATCCTTATCCTCAGGGAAGTGGGAACCAGATGGTTTAGTATGTATACTATTATCTTTTTATCTTTACTTGTTTTTGTCGAGCCTTAGACTTTAGTCGAAAAAGCGAGACTAAGCGATCCTACATTCCGTCGGCGGCGTCAGCGGCGGCGTCCACAAATATTCACTCTGTGGTTAAAGTTTTTGAAATTTTAATAACTTTCTTAAACTATACTGAATTTCTACCAAACTTGGACAGAAGCTTGTTTATGATCATAAGAAAGTATCCAGAAGTAAATTTCGTAAAAATAAAATTCCATTTTTTCCGTATTTTACTTATAAATGGACTTAGTTTTTCTGCGAGGAAACATTACATTCACTCTGTGGTTAAAGTTTTTAAAATTTTAATAACTTTCATAAACTATCCTTGATTTGTACCAAACCTGGACAGAAGCTTGTTTATGATCATAAGATAGTATCAAGAAGAAAATTTTGTAAAAATAAATTTCCATCTTCCGTATTTCACTTATAAATGGACTTCGTTTTTCTGCGAGGAAACATTACATTCACTCTGTGGTTAAAGTTTTTAAAATTTTAATAACTTTCATAAACTATCCTTGATTTGTACCAAACTTGGACAGAAGCTTGTTTATGATCATAAGATAGTATCAAGAAGAAAATTTTGTAAAAATAAATTTCCACTTTTCCGTATTTTACTTATAAATGGACTTAGTTTTTTTGCCAGAAACAAAACATTTACTCTGTGGTTTAAGTTTTTAAAATTTTTATAATCTTCTTAAACTATCCTGGATTTCTACCAAACTTAGACAAAAGCTTGTTTCTGATCATAAGATATTATTCAGAAGTAAATTTAAAAAAAAAAAAATTCACTTTTTCCGTAATTTACTTAGAAATGGACTTAGTTTTCTTCCAGTTAACATTACATACAGTCTGCAGTTAAAGTTTATAAAACATTTATTAGATTCATAAACTATCCTGGATTTTTTACCAAACTTGGAAACTTCTTTCAATCAAAAGACAGTATTGAGAGGGAAATTTTTATTGATGTTTTCCTCTTTTTTGTTGAGTCTGCGATTAACAGCAAAAGTAGGCGAGACACTGGGTTCCGTGGAACCCTTACGAATTTTTTCTCTGAAGATTTTACATAGTTGATCAATTATTTATATAATTTATTCTATGATACTTAGGCCAATTAAAATTAATTGATAGATTTTCATCCCCGCCCGCCTCTCTGAAATCGTCCCCCCCCCCCCCCCGATTTTTTTTATTTTCAAAAATTTACGATTTCCGGATTTTGTTCATTTCCGTTACCGGTAACCGTCAGTAATTTCGTTTTATTCGAACTTCCTGTTTCATTTCATATTTCTTGTTTCGAGTACTTTAAAACGATTGTTCACAAATTCTGCTGCTCAATGATGACAATATCTGAAAGATTTCAATAGCGAAAGAATCGTGGAACACATTGGTAGAAAAAAAACATAACTGGATTAAAGAAACTGACAAAAGCACGAACTTGTTAGATCTATGACCGTATATTGAGTTCAAAAAGTCGGCAAACATACACATTGTGTTGTAGAAAGCCCTTAGATTTACCCATGGCTATTGTTTTTGTTTAAAAACACCACAAATACCCTTAAAAGAGTTATTAAACAACTTCATGCTTTACAGTGTAATTATATTTGCTTCAGTCTTGCATAACTTGAGAATCTTAAAAGGCGACACCCTACTATTACCAACACTGTTTGAGTTCTCATTTCATTCATAATACTTGTGTTGCATACCATTGCATTTGTATTATTTTATGGGGACTACAAACCATTGCTTAAAAAGGAGTCCAACTGAATAGAGAATTTCTCCATTATTTTACTGTTTACTTTATACATGTTTACACATATACATGGTATAAGCTAATTATAACACTTGCATATATATATGAAGTTCATGTTACAAGAAGGTTTCATATTAAATAAAAATTAAAAAATAAAATCCTCCCACCCGCCCCATTTTTTTCAAAACTTTGGATGAAAATCTACTAATTAATTTTAGTTGGCCTTAAGTGCTTTTAACTGGTCTGGTTATTTCTGTATTATCAAGAATTCCTAACTAATACAGGCATGACAGGAGCAGTCAGTTTACAACGCTTATATATAAAATAATTCTAAATCTTCATGTGATCTAATTAAAGAAACTAACTGTTGTGCATTGCACAAGATAGTATGTTAATTTCTCTTTTCTTACAATGCATATTTGGTCACTTGAGGATATTTCTGATTTCTCTACTAAATACTATAAACTTCAATTTATAAAAAAGAAGATGTGGTATGATTGCCAATGAGACAACTCTTCACAAGAGACCAAATGACACAGAAATTAACAACTATAGGTCACCATACGGCCTACAACAATGAGCAAAGCCCATATTGCATAGTCAGCTATAAAAGACCCTGTAATGACAATGTAAAACAATTCAAACAAGAAAACTAACAGCCTAGTTTATATACCAAAAAAAAACGAAAAACAAATTGGGACAGGCACATACATATCGAATGTGGCGGGGTTAAACATGTAAGCCGGATCCCAACCCTCCCCTAACCTGGGACAGTGGTGTAACAGTACAACATAAGAAGAACTATTAAAATCAGTTGAAAAAGGCTTAACTCATCAGATGTATACAAATACAAATACTACACAAAGTGGACGTGGCTGAGTACTTGTATATCCCAACAACAAAAAGACACTAAGTACAGATCTTAGAGTACCTGCAGTTACTGACATCTAGTTCAAAGCTACTAACAACTAATAAAAAAATCATGCATCTAAGACTAAATTTAGACAACCATTATTCATTTAGTTAGTATCAAAGGTTTCGCAATGGTTATTGTCAACTTCTGCATTCTCAAAGTTTTCTATATGTTTTATGAAGAAAAAAACGCAATAATGAAAATATCAATAAGAGAAGCTGTTTTTTTTTTCAAATCTCAACAAAACCAGTTTTAAGTTTAAAATTCTTCATGAAAAAGATATGATATATACATGTAGGAAAAAATGTGTATTTTGATATCAGAAGTTAATTGCTGCATTTATTATTTGAACAAAAAGGCAAGTTTGACTATTGTGATTTTAGAAAAAAATAGCCTCATGAAGATATATTTATTAATAGCCTCATGTAGATATATTTATTAATAGCCTCATGTAGATATATTTATTTGATTTCTTATTATTGCAATTCGTACTCAAGAAGTCACATTAATAAAACCTTGCAATAATTTCTGAATTTACATTTTAAAAGTCAGGAAAGGTATATTGTACATTATTCTTTGAAGATTTCTATAAAATATAAAAGAAAGGCAGGTGCTGTAACCATGGTTCAGTAAAAATACATAAAGAAAATAAACTACACAAAATTATAAAGCTTTGTATTAATTAAGTTCAGAAATGTCTCTGTGTCAATAGATTATTTAAGGTGGTATTGAATTTTGGATCCTCAATGCTCTTCAACTTTGTACTTGTTTGGCTTTATAAATATTTTGATATGAGCGTCATTGATGAGTCTTATGAAGACGAAACGCGAGTCTGGCATACTAAATTATAATCCTGGTACCTTGATAACCAAACACCTGGACTAAGATTAATTTGGCTTGTTTAATTTTTATAAAATTACTTTGACCCTTTGACAAAAATATCAAAATTTCAAAAAACTTTAGTCAGACACTTTATCAGAAAAAATTGGTTGGATAAATGGCAACTTGACAAACACTAATTTTGATCATTGAGAAGCTTCATATTTTCTTAACAATAGAACTTGATTAAAATGTTCAGCTGATTTTACAGAGTTATCTCCCTGTACTGTTATGTACCACCTTAGTTTAATTTTGATTATTTTGTAGAATCAACCACCAGAAATACCAGAATATGATGAACTAAATATACAAATTAAAGGATATGATTTTCCTGTTTTAGAAAGCTATACAACATATGTTAATAAATTAGCAAACACATTAGGTATAGAAACTAACAGGTAAGTAGGTAATAGTTATGAAGGGAGACGATTCATTTAAAACACAAAACATGCTTACTATGCTTACAGGCACTTGACATAACCTGAAAAAAAGAATCAACCTTTTTATTGTCATTCTTCATCTCCAAGTCACAGTGAGGCCTAGTTTTGACCACCATTTTTGTCGAGCCTGCAACTTTTGTTGCAGAAAGCTCGACATAGGGATAGTGATCCGGCGGCGGCTACGGCGGCGGCGTTAGGTAACTTTTTAAAAGCTTTATATTTTAGAGGGTGGAAGACCTGGATGCTTCATACTTTGTATATAGATGCCTCATGTTACGAAGTTTCCGTCAGTCACATGTCAAATGTCCTTGACCTCATTTTCATGGTTCAGTGACCACTTGAAAAAAAAGTTCAGATTTTTTGTAATGTTGAATTCTCTCTTATTATAAGTAATAGGATAATTATATTTGGTATGTGCGTACCTTGCAAGGTCCTCATGCCCGTCAGACTGTTTTCACTTGACCTCGACCTCATTTCATGGATCAGTGAACAAGGTTAAGTTCCATATCTCAGATACTATAAGCAGCCTGCTATAAGCAATAGGTCTAGTATATTCGGTGTATGGAAGGACTGTAAGGTGTATATGTCCAACTGGCAGGTGTCATCTGACCTTGACCTCATTTTCATGGTTCAGTGGTTATAGTTAAGTTTTTGTGTTTTGGTCTGTTTTTCTCATACTTTATGCAATAGATCTACTATATTTGTTGTATGGAATGATTGTAAGATGTACATGTCTAGCGGGCAGATGTCATCTGACCTTGACCTCATTTTCATGGTTGAGTGGTCAAAGTTAAGTTTTTGAGTTTTGGTCTTTTTATCTAATACTATATGCCATAGGTCAACTATATTTGGTGTATGGAAATATTTTATGATCTATATGTCAGTCCCGCAGGTTTTATTTGACCTCAACCTCATTTTCACGGTTCATTGCTCAGTTTTAAGTTTTTGTGTTTTGGTCTATTTTTCTTAAACTATAAGTAATAGGTCAACTATATTTGTTGTATGGAAGCATTGTTAGCTGTACATGTCTACCTGGCATGGTTCATCTGAACTTGACCTCATTTTCATGGTTCATTGGTCTTTGTTTAGTTATCTTGGTTAATGCTAAGTTTATGTGACAGTTTTTAATAAAGCTTTATACTTAGGTCTATCAACATAATATCAATAATTAGTAAAGAAGGCGAGACATTTCAGCGCGTGCACTCTTGTTAATTTAAATACTTGATATGAATTTGCTAAACCTTTACTCATATCCATGTACATGATGTACACATGTATTTTTCATGCAAGTTGAGAGATATTTTTCAGAATATATTCAAAATATTGGGAGACACAAAAGCAGAAAACATTGGAAGAAATTTTTTCTCTATTAATTTGGTTTGATGTCCATAAAATTGAACTTATTAGAGAGGCTTGTATTTCCTTTAAGGAATATTACTGGGAAAATTCTAGATATAAGGTAGAGTGATTTACCCAGTAGAATGAGTATTATTTGAAATTTAAATAAATAATCTTAAAAATCATCTACAATGTCTTGTCATCATTTACTATTAGCCATTCTTTTTTGTAGCTATCCAGTACCAGGAAAGGCTTCAAAAGTAGAATTGTTTTATCCTGAGTCAGAAAAAGTAGAACACACTTATAATTTAACTAAATATGAAAGAGTCATACAAGTAAGCATTAATTATTATAAGAAGTCATTTGCATATTGACCTTAACTAAATATATAATTGTGACTTGGATGGAGAGTTGTCTCATTGGCACTCATACCACATCTTCCTATACTTTTGTAATTGTGACTTGGATAGAGAGTTGTCTCATTGGCACTCCTACCACATCTTCCTACATCTACATACATACAGAATAAAGTTTGCATTTTTAGGTTGAGAAGATTTATTTAGCCATTATAAAATCATTTAGCTGTCAACAACATTACAATAAAATAGTTTTAAGACTGTCTTTAAATGTATTTCAGATAGAAAATGTACCTTCAACATTATTGCCAATATTTATAGATGCCATGAAATTAAATGCAGCACCTGGCATAGAAGTTACTATTAAAAAGGTTAGTTTTATCATTTGTGTTATAGTATGTGTGTTGGAATATAAATCGCCAATTACCAAGATTCAGTCCTTTTGATATTTGGGTCTACATGTTTTCCCTATATATATATATAGTAGAGTGACCAGTAACTTATCTTTTTTTGTGCTTCCTGTTCAATGTGGATGTGACCATTATAGAATAAGTAATATTAGATTTAATTTATACCTGATACATAAATAGCTTCTAAAATAATTTAAAAAATGTTACTATTTTTATGTAAGTTAAAAATTAATATCATACAAACTTTAGCTAAAACCTCTTATATGATAGAACACTTGTCAGTTTTGGCCACTATGACTTATATTGAAAGCCAGAATGTTTTTTGATTAGTGTTGCAGTGAGGTTTAGACATAAAACATCCTTGTTGATAAATCTAACCTGACAGGTGATCAAATTTGTGTTAGTCAAAACTATAAATTTGTCAATCTACTACTCATTTCAATGGAACTTAAATTGAAAGAGAACAAAGAAATAGATTTCTCAAAGTCGTAGTATGCCAGCTTTTTCTTGCATAAATTTCAAGTTAGGAGTTAAAACAAAATTTGATTGAAATATTTTGGATTTGTTTTAGCTCAGCAGGCCCAAATTTGTCAGATTATCCCAGTTGTCAACCAATGTACCAAGGCCACCAAGGTTTAAATTTATAGAAATGTTCCAAATGTTAAAAAACTTTCATCCTATTTTAACCAAAGTTATGAGATGACGCCTTACAGGAGTTAATATCCTTAAGAATTGTTTGTGATTTTGGCTATTACCTTGAAAAGTATAACAAATGAAACTAAATTATGAGGAAAGATAGCAGTTTAATGTCCAGTGGCAAACTAATGATTATAATATAATTCTTATAGCAAAAACAGTTACACAAGCAGAGACCATTATTTTCCATAAATGTCAATTACTTCTATAATATGTCAACCATCAATGTCGACTCCATATAGGAGTTATTGCCCATTTATGGAAAACATTTTGTTTCCTTGTTTGTGTTTTTGCAGAAATCTTTGTAGATACAAGGAAACTGTTAATTACAGACAAGACCTACACAGAGGTTAATATGGCTCACAAAGTACACATATGAAGCAGGCCCCACTCTGCTGGAAGACTTTGTAGAAAGGGTTTTTGAGTAAAACAAGTAATAGAAAATGACCCGACCTTTTTTTTATTTTTATATCTATTACTTCACAATGATTGGATGATTGCAGGATAAAATACATAAGAATTTTATAAAAATTGAGAGATTTTTACATTAGTATAACTGGCTTTAATTTGGTCATTATTTTCAGCCTGATCTTGTTGAAGAGGACGATCTTTACATACCAGATGAAGAAATGTTGGCAATGAGAGCCAAAGTGGTAGAGCTTGAAGAGAGAAGACAAGATTTAAAGAAAGGAAAAATATAAATTACATTGTATGTTTCTATTTGAAATATGTTTGTACCTCTGTATCAAAATTTTGTGGAATAAATATTAATATTATTGTATTTTTTATCTAATCATTTTCAAAGGTCTAGTCTGTATCACAGATACTTTAAGCAGTAGTTCAGCTATATTTGGCATATGCAATGATTGTAAATTGTACATAAAATTGAGAATGGAAATGGGGAATGTGTAACAACACAACCAAAGAGCAGAAAACAGATGAAGGCCACCAATTGGTTTTCAACACATTGAGAAAATCTTGTACCCAGAGACAGGCTTCAGTTGACCCCTAAACAAAATTGTGTACTAGTTCAGTGAAATATATGTCATACTAAACTCCAAAACAGATAATTAAACTAAAATTAAAAATCATACAAGACTTAAAAAGGCTGGATGCTCCCGACTTGGGACCTTTGCTAAAATGTGCTGGGTTGAACATGATTGTTTGGCAGTTCATATGACCTTGACCTCATTTTCATGGTTCATTGTTCCAGGTTCAGTTTTGTGTAAAGTCTGTTTCTCAGATAAGTTAACAATATGTGAACTATATTTGGTGTTTGGAATAATTGCATGGTGTACATGTTTGTTTGGCAGATTTCAGAGTCGGTGTCACAGACTATAGGTAAACTATGTTAAGTAGTTGAAATGATGGCATGTATGTGTCTGTCTGACCTTAATCTAATTTTCATTGTTCATTGGTCAAAATTATGTTTTTGTTTTGTCAAAGCTGAACTCTGAGCACTTACATGTTACAAGTCATCAGTGCCTAGAAGCTGACCAAATATTGAATCATTCTGTACAATCATTCCTAAGTAGTGTGTTTTATTCAAGATATTTAAGAGTTCAAAGTATGGAAAAAAGAAGTAGGAAAACTGCTCATGCTAAATATGAAAGAAGTCATTCTGAGTGATGCAAATATTTTATTTGACAATCAGACAGATGGATATTTTCATATGTCTGGTAGGGTTCATTTGTCTTTAACCCATTTTCATGGTTTATTGGTCACCATTTTGTTTTAAGGCTTTGTTCTTTTTCTAAGGTACTGCAATATTTCAACTACATTCTGTGTATTGAAAATTTTAAGGGTGTATGTCTGACCTCCAACCTTGGCCCCATTTTCATGTTTCATGGTCAACCATCAGTTTTTGTGGTTGGTAGATATAGGAAGATGTGGTATGAATGCCAAGTCACAATTTATAAAAGAAAACCAATATAGTTCAAGGTAGGGTCTTCAACACGGAGCATAGGCTCACACGCAACAGTAAGCTATAAAGGGCCCCAAAAATTACTAGTGTAAAATCATTCAAACAGGAAAACCAAAGGTCTAATCTATAAAAAAACCGAGAAACACTCTTGAACCACATAAACAGACGACAGCCACTGAACATCAGTGTCCTGGCTATGTTTCTCAGATACGACACAATAGTTCAATTTTTTGTTGTACTGATTGTTAGGTATACATTTCTGTCTGGTAAATTTTTTGTTTATGTAATACATGCAGTGGAAAACCTAGTGTAAGTAAATGGAAAATTTGTTCCCATGGACACAGATGATGCTCCCGCTTGCATACAACATTATAAGGGACATAACTTAAGAACGATAAAAGTGATGCTACCCAAATTTGTACTAGATCTGAGTTTTGTGATAAAATTATTATTTTGTATAGGTTTCATAATGTTTGGTTGGGCTAACTTCAGTTAAAGAACGGAAACTAAAAATTTGCAATATTTCAATTTATAAAGGGGCATAACTCGATAATGATTAAAGTGACACCACCAAAATCCAACTTGATCTGTGTTTTGTGGTAATAATCATTGTGAATAAAATTCATAACATTTGGATGAGGAAACTTACGTTATAGAGAACAGAAACTAAATAAAAATTTTGCATTTTTTCCCATTTATAAAGGGGCATAACGCTAGAATTGTTGAAGTGAAGTCACCAAAATTTAAATTTGATCTGTGTTTTGTGGTAATAAGCATTGTGTATTAGTTTCATAACATTTGGTTGAGGCAAATTCAAGTTGGAGAACAGAAACCAATTTTGGGACGTACATATAGATGGACAAGGGTAAAACTTAATGCCCCCTCTGCTACGGTGGGGGCGTAAAAACATTACCTTCCCTGTAAACACTGAAAATTTAATCTTTTTATTGCTGTTCTGTTTGAGCAAGGACACTATTAATTATCAGAGTAATTTTTGTCAAAATTTTATTTCCAAATTACCATGTGATAGCTACAGCGTATGAGACTGGCTCATAAGTCAATAATTCTCTTCAGGACAACAAAGAGACATAAAATAAAACAACTAATAGCAGATTAATGGATGGTACAAATTGGTTATAAGAGATACAATGTAGCATGGTTTTAACAGACCAGATGAGAATAAGAACAAGAAACAAGAGGCTCTCAAGAGCCTGAATCGCTCACCTTAATTTTTTTGGTTAAATCTCTCATCAATGATTATTTTGGCTTTTCAATTTATTTAAATGTTCTTTGAATCGTCCTATTTTCTTCAAAAGCAAAAAAAAAAAATCATTTTCTCCTATGTTCTATTTTAGCCATAGAAGCTATGTTTCTTGACATACAAGGAAATAAAATATAAAAATTATACTAGATACTCTGAAACTCATTTAGCCTAAGTTTGTCTGAAATTGATACAGCAGTTTCAAAGGAGAAGATTTTTTAAAGTAAGTCAACATGATGAACAAATTGTGAAAACAGTCTTTAAAGGGCAATAACTCCTTAAGGGGTCAATTGACAATTTTGGTCAAATTGACTTATTTGTAGATCTTACTTTGCTTAACATTTTTGCTATTAACAGTTTATCTGTATCTATAATAATATTCAAGATAATAACCAAAAACTGCAAAATTTCTTTAAAATCATCAATTCAGGGGCATTATACCTGAAAAACCAGTTACCCAATTCGGCTGAAAATTTCAGGACAGGTAGACCTTGACCTAATAAATACTTTAACTTCTGTCTTATTTGCTCTAAATGCTGGAGTTTTTGAGATATAAGCCAAAAACTGCATTTTACCCTGTGTTCTATTTTTAGCCATATGACGGCCATGATTTTGACGAAATAGAAAATAAAACACAAACTTTATTTTTTACACCCTACTGATCATTCAGTTGAAGTTTGGTTGAATTTGGTTGAGTAATTTTAGAGGAGAAGATTTTTGAAAGTTAGCAAATATGATGAACAAATTGTGAAAAATTGTCATTAAAGGACAATAACCCCTTAAGGGGTCAATTGACAATTTTGGTCATATTAACTTATTTGGAGATCTTACTTTGCTGATCATTTTTGCTGTTTACAGTTTATCTTTATCTATAATAATATTCAAGATAATGACCAAAAACTGCAAAATTTCCTTAAAATTACCAATTAAGTGGCAGCAACCCAACAATGGGTTGTTTGATTCATCTGAAAATTTCAGGCTGATAGATCTTGACCTAATGAACATTTTTACCCCTGTCAGATTTGCTCTAAATGCTTTCGTTCTTGAGATATAAGCCAGAAACTCCATTTTACCCCCATTTTCTATTTTTAGCCATGGCGGCCATGTTTTTTTTCACAAAATGGAAAATAAAACACAAACTTTATTCTAGATACCCTAAGGATCATTCAGCTAAAGTTTGGTTGTAATTGGTTCAGTAGTTTCAGAGGAGAAGATCTTTGAAATAGTTGACGACGACAACGACGGACGGACGACGACGACGGACGGACGACGACGGACGCCAAGTGATGGCAAAAGCTCACATTTCCTTTTAGGAAAGGTGAGCTAAAAAACAATCAATAAAATCTAGCATATTTAATACCAATATCACATTCACACATAACATTCATTGCATATACATGTACACCATTATACAACACACAAGTATTGCATAAAATACATAAAATAAGTAAAAAAATAAATGCTATGATTTTTTGTCTTGCATTTTTGCTATTTTGTCTTTCCATTGGTCATCAGGTATATCTTTGGCCCAGTCAGGAATGTTACACAAAGGGAGTTGTATTTTCTTCATTACAGTTTTGATCTTTTCTGCATTTTCTGAAATAAAGTAAATTGATGAAAATGAAATAAAGAAGTGTTTTTATCTAAAAATAAAGATTTTTGTGGAATTTGACTGTTGTTGACACTTTTCCCACTGCTTTTTGACAATATGGAGTGTGCCATCAAAAACATAACATGTAAGTATATGACCAAGATATTGCTGCATTGTGTAGTACTATAATAGAGATGTATTGGAGCAAAATATTGATATTTCACACCAGTAGTTGAATAGTAAAACATGGGCATAAACACAAAAATATTGTAGATAGATGTGGTATGAGTGCCAATGAGACAACTCTCCATCTAAGTCACAATTTATAAAAGTAAACCATTATAGGTCAAGGAGAAACATGTATGCTATGAGCTAAGTTTACAAATTTACATCTTCATTCTACCCAATTAAAAAAAAATATCATTAAATATCACGTTTCCCCTGATATCAAGCCTCATGCAATGATTGATGAAAAAGGCTATTCCAGAAATGTGTGTTAAGTGAGTATAAATCACATCATAGTGCAAAAAAAAAACCCAACCAGATCTACTGATGCAATGCATGTTGTGAAAAATTGAGAACTGCTAATTCTGATGTATAATGAGCATGGCTTAATACTTTCAACAGAAAATACTGTTAAACTGGAACTGTTCAGTTTGATTGGGTAAATGATTTTCAATTTTGAGTTGAAGTATTTTTGTTGGACAAGAATACCTAAAAAAAAAAAGATCACTTCACCAGTATTCTGCTCAATAGCATTGAAAACTTCAATTAATGATTTAATATAAATGTGTCATCCCTTTTTCTATAAAATTGGATCATCACTATTTTTTCATTTAATACCATATAGCAGGTGTAAATTTTCGCTTATTTTCACGGATAGAACAAAATCGCCAAAATAAATCCACCAATATAAAAGTATACATGCAAAGGTATTGATGAAAGTTTTGAATCCATCAAAATTATAACTGCCAAAATATTTCGTATACCTTATTCAATAAGTTAATTGCGAAATTTTACACCCATGAAAATAACCTGATATACAGTAATAAATATGTGGTATACAATGAACATCAGAGAAAATTACCTTCATCAAAGTGAATTCTGTCTTCTTCCCCTTTCTGATTCCAAAGTAAAGTCTTTGGGTCTGATTTAGGAAGTTCAGGCACCTTAAAAGAAAGATCATAAAATTTTGTAATATGCTTTTGTATCAGGCTTTGTGAATTAGCTCACACATTTGCGGTCCGTGTAACACTTATCAATTCAAAGTTTTAAAATGTTTTGAAATTTTAGATTTTTGAAATTTTGATCAAAGTTTTAAAATGTCAAAATTCCAAATTGTGTTAAAGTTTAAAAATTTTGACATTTTAACCAAATAATTAAAATATTAAAATTCTAAATATCACTTTTAAATTTGATAGTTTTGAAATTTGATCAAACTTTCAAAATACTAAATTGAACGTGCAGTTTTGATTATTTCACTTTTTGAAAGTTTGATTTTTTAAATTTTTTATTAAGATATCAAAAATAGAATAGGGGCCAAAAGAGGGGTACATGTTAACTGCGGATCGTAATAAAAGCAGAAACGAAACGAAACAATATGAAATGAAATCATATTGATACTTAAAAGTTAATGTATAAAATAAAACCACAGGCAGACAGTTGTAAGCGGTGAAAAATTAGATGACAAAATAAACATTTCTCAAAAGAAGAGAATTCATTTTAAAAACAAGACACACGGCTCTGATAACGACCATTTTACTTGCTGGTTTCCCCAGCACCCTAATTTTAGGAGTAACAGTAAAAACTCACAGTAGGTAATTGTATAGTATGTGTAAATATTTTGTACTGAACTTTAAGCAAAAAAAATGGTTAGATTCAGCATATCGAAGAACCCCATATATTCAATTTTTGTTGAAATCAAACAAAGTTTAATTTTGGACTCCAATTTTGACCAACTTGAAAACTGGGCCCATAATAACAAGAGTGCACACACTGAAATGTCTCGCCTTCTATACTAATCATTGATATTATGTTGATAGTCCTAAGTATAAAGCTTTATTACAACTGTCTAATAAACTTAACATTAACCAAGATAACTAAACAAAGACCAAAGAACCATGAAAATGAGGTCAAGGTCAGATGAACCATGCCAGGCAGACATGTACAGCTAACAATGCTTCTATACAACATATATAGTTGACCTACTACTTATAGTTTAAGAAAAATAGACCAAAACACAAAAACTGAACACTGTGCAATGAACCGTGAAAATGAGGTCACGGTCAAAAGAAACCTGCGCTACTGACATAAAGATCATAAAATATTTCCATACACCAAATATAGTTGACCTATGGCATATAGTATTAGATAAAAAGACCAAAACTCAAAAACTTAACTTTGACCACTGAACCATGAAAATGAGGTCAATGTCACATGACATCTGCCCGCTAGACATGTACACCTTACAATCATTCCATACAACAAATATAGTAGACCTATTGCATATAGTATGAAAAAAACAGACCAAAACACAAAAATTTAACTATAACCACTGAACCATGAAAATGAGGTCAAGGTCAGATGACACCTGCAAGTTGGACATGTACACCTTACAGTCCTTCCATACACCGAATATACTAGCCCTATTGCTTATAGTATCTGAGATATGGACTTGACCACCAAAACTTAACCTTGTTCACTGATCCATGAAATGAGGTCGAGGTCAAGTGAAAACTGTCTGACAGACATGAGGACCTTGCAAGGTACGCACATATCAAATATAGTTATCCTATTACTTATAATAAGAGAGAATTCAACATTACAAAAAATCTGAATTTTTTTTTCAAGTGGTCACTGAACCATGAAAATAAGGTCAAGGACATTGGACATGTCACTGACGGAAACTTTGTAACATGAGGCATTTATATACAAGTATGAAGCATCCAGGTCTTCCACCTTCTAAAATATAAAGCTTTTAAGAAGTTAGCTAACGCTGCCGCCGCCGGATCACTATCCCTATGTCTAGCTTTCTGCAACAAAAGTTGCAGGCTCGACAAAAAACTAAGTACATGTTTAGATTCAGCATATCAAAGAACCCCAAGAATTTAATTTTTGTTAAAAATCAAACTCAGTTTAATTTTGGACCCTTTGGACCTTAATGTAGACCAATTTGAAAACGGCACCAAAAATTAAGAATTTAAATACACGGTTAGATTTGGCATATCAAAGAACACCCATAGTTCTATTTTTGATGAAATCAAAGTAAGTTTAATTTTGGACCCTTTTGGTCCCTACTTTCTAAACTGTTGGAACCAAAACTCCCAAAATCAATCCCAACCTTCCTTTTGTGGTCATAAACCTTGTGTTTAAATTTCATAGATTTCTATTTACTTATACTACAGTTA
The DNA here is from genome assembly GCF_965363235.1 of Mytilus galloprovincialis. Lineage (NCBI taxonomy): Eukaryota > Metazoa > Mollusca > Bivalvia > Mytilida > Mytilidae > Mytilus > Mytilus galloprovincialis. The sequence goes on along the minus strand of NC_134840.1, from coordinate 37,267,897 downwards.
TTGTGTGAAAACCAAAAAAATACTTATTCCGGCCCTTTTTTAGCCCCTAATTCCTAAACTGTTGGTACCAAAACTCCCAAAATCAATCCCAACCTTCGTTTTGAGTTCCTTAACCTTGTGCTAAAATTTCATAGATTTCTATTTACTTATACTACACATTACGTAAGTTCTAAATTAAACTATCAAATTTAAAATTGATATTTAGAATTTTGATATTTAAATTATTTGGTTAAAATGTCAAAATTTCAAAGATTGTACACAATTTGGAATTTTTATATTTTAAAACTTTGATCAAAATTCCAAAAATCTAAAATTTAAAAACTTTTAATTGATAAGTGTTACACAGACAATTTGCATTGTGTCATTCTCAAACAAAACAATTAAATCAACCAAAAGGATAACAAATAATCATAAACCAAGTATTGTATTCATTGATTGTAGAAATCTGTGTATAAAACAAAACCAAGAGGTTAAACTTCTCTGTTCTAGCTGATTTTGTAAATTACCTGTGTTTTTATCAATTACACAAACTGAACACATGTATAATAATTGGTTCTTTAGGAAAACATCAGAAGCCTTTACTAGATAGAGTTAAATTTGCTCTTTTTGATAACATTTTTTCTAAATCATAAAAAGGCAACCAAGTTATAAACAATAAACAATAATATCACTTAGTAAACAAGACAGTCAGTACTGAATAAAATTTAAATATATTTTATGCTAGCTTGTGAACTCTTTTAAAATTTGTGATTTAACTTTTACTCATAAACTCCATAAAAATTAGTTTCCATAAAATAACAGTTTGGTATTTTCACTACCTGCATATATGATGGAGCTCCTCCTCCTGCTTGAACATGGACACCACTATTTCTCATTGCCTCATCTATCTGAGAAATGCTTATTTCATCATTAGAATCATCGTCTACTGATCCTTCATCTTCCTCTACCTCTTGGGGCAACATTTGATATCCTTGGAAACCATCTTCAGAGGCATCATCTTCACTATCTGAATTAATAGCATCTATGAAGACATCTGGAACTGGTATGTCATCTAAAACTTCTGCCGGTTTGGCATTATGTTCCCCTTCTTCAGGAACAGGAGCCATCAGCTTAAAGAAAAATATAAAATAGTTAATCAGTTGGTCAATTTTAAAATGATAAAAACAAGCATGATGAGAGTATTGCAAGGCAATACATGTACATAGTCCCCTACCGGGTTAAAAGTCATTATACTGGAACAAAATGATAAGTTGTCTATAACTTGTCATGGTGTAAACATAAAGAAAATATCTTCAAGCATGGCTAAAAACAGTGTCGAAAACTGATTATATGAGTGAATTTTTCAAGTCCAAGGACCATAACTCTGCAAAAAATTATCAGACCAAAACAAAAATTTGAACTTGATCTGTAACTATATATAAAACTATATACCTATTACCAATCAATATGTTCAAGCATGATGAAAAAAAGTGTGAAAAACAATCTCATATTAGATATGATTAATAGTTCTCTAAAATTAGATATGATGTAATACAACATACAACATACATGTATATATCTATTTTCAAATTATAATCAAATATAATTTCTAGTTCCAAATATTTTTTTTTCATTTGTCAAACTAATATAAATTTGTAACTTATATATAAAATGTCAACAACTTTTATCTTCACAAATATATATGTGTACCTTAATAAAAATAGATTATCATCTAATTAAAGGATTTCACTTCACAAAAAAAATTATATATACATGTATATAGCATTCAGAAAAATAGTTTATAATGTACAAAATAACAAACAAACCTCCCACAAACAGTCAGGGGTACTACTTGTACAAGTTATTTTTATTTACTTGAAGAAGTAAACAAAAATATACACATATAAGTATTAAAATAAATAATGTTTGAATAATCTCCCCTTAATTTTCTCAAAAATTTACTTGTAATTTTTCTTACAATCCCACAAAAGTCCTCAAGTTTTGAGATGTAAATTCATGCCTTTAATGATTTTTCCCAGGTTTGCTCATTTTTTTTTTTTAATTAGAGTTCAATGTTTCATCTCATTAATTCAACAAAGAAACTGATTGCGCAAAGATCTTAAGTATTTGCGCAAGGCCTTAAAAAATTGCTCCTTGGGGGCTTGTAAATGAGCAGTGTTCTGAAGATAACAGACAAATGGGATTTTCATTGTCCATGAAATTACACTTAAATGATTAGTCAAGACATCTACAAAGGGCAGATAATTTAAAATTCTATTAGAGCAAAGAAATCATAAGAATTCAATAAAAGAAGATGGGATGACTTTTTTACTTCTACAAGTAAAAAAATCTGAAGGTCTAAGGGAGATAACTCAGCCAATATTTTTTCTACCTATACAAGTAAATAAAATTCACTTGTTTAAGTATCCTACAAATTTACTTATATAAGTATATTAATATTACTTCTTCAAGTAATTAAAAATAACTTGTACAAGTAGTACCCCTGACTAACAAAATTCTTTAAACTATTTACCAAAAAATGTCTTTTAAAAATCTTTAAAAAAATGAGTTATCTTCCTTTGTACAGAAATATGGTTTGACATAGTACTCTTACAAAGTAACAATGGACCTCAACTCCGGACGTTAATCATTAGACGGGAACAAAATTGGAACTTGATCTATCACATGTCATGATAAAACTATATACCAAATATCAAATCAATATCTTCAATAACGAAGAAAATAAGAATAGAAAACTGATTTGCCAGACTGCAAATGGTCAGACAGACAGAGTGCAACCTAAAGTCCCCTTCGACTTCATCAGTAGGGGACTAATAATAAGGCACAGATAACGTGGATAAAAACTTTGATATTCACTGAGATATTGCTGGGCATAAAACTGTATTATACATGTTTGTGTACTTAAAGATTATCTTTAGGAGATAACTGTATTGTATTTTAAGCTCCGACGGCATCAATTGGGGATTTGATGGTCGCAAATTAAGTTTACTGGCGACGTGTTAGCGGAGACAGTAAACGGGTATTTGCGACCATCAAATCCCCAATTGATGCCGTCGGAGCTTAAAATACAATATTGTTATCTCCATTCTAATGAAACTGACAGAAAACAACGTTAAAACATGTTTTTAAAATCTGTCATATGCCGTCTGCGCTTGCGCGTACGTCCCGTAGCATCAATTGTCAATTGATGCCATGTAAGAAAGTGACGTTATCCAATCAAAATGAACGTTACAAACGTTGTTGCATTAGAATTGGTCATCTCAACTATATTGATTTTCTTACTTGAGCTGGTTATTTAATAGTAGAGGGAGGTAAAGAGGTGGTCTGAATTCAAAATATTTTATTGTTCAAATATCAAATGTACATTTAAACAAAGGGATTGGACAAAAGGCAATGCCTATACAAATCCTTTCCCATACAAGATGGATTGAATAACATGCATGATAGTATATAATTTTCTGATAAGTTAATAGATCATACTTTGTTGCAGTGAGTCAGGGGAGGCAATTCCCCCACTTCTTGAAGTATTTTATTGTGTATACATATATAAATAACTATGTTAACAAAGTCAAAGCAAGACCTACTGAAGGTGGTGTCGAATTTTATACCACATGAATAAGATTTTTTTACTCAAATTCACAAACTCACTGTAACAAAGTTGTTCTATTTATATGAATAACAAGAATTGATTGGCCCTTTTTTGCAATACATAAATAATTTAGTGTACCATCTTATTACAAGACTATTAATTTCTTGATTTTTGAAAATATAATTATTTATACAAAAAATAAAATAAAATATATATAAATTTATTTGCAAAAAGATGCTAAACACAATTGGTTGTTGTTTTGTGTTTAAAGTTAGGTTTGTCTTTAATTAAGACTAAATAGTGGTACACTGAGGTTATAGGCTGATTTCTAAACAGTTATAGTATCACATGAAATATTATAAAAATATTCCAGTTTCATGAATATATTGTTGTACATATGTAAATATCTCTGTGTTTTCATCAATATTCAAGAGGTGGTCTGAACAAGGAAACAAAGTGAAATTAAAATTGAGATCATGCTCAGCTGTTATTATCAATGAAAATGTGATCATCTTTTAACTCTCACTATATTCATCTGATTATTCATAGTAATTTGATGAACTTTAGATTAAACACAATTATCTACATGTATAGTGGATTGGGAAACAAGTTATTGCAACTTATATTAATCCATTTCCACTTGATGGACTTTATTACATACCACACTGATACAATATATGGGCCGACTTTGAATTAGTACTGGTTTACTTTTTAAACAAATGCAGGACAAGCATGAGAAATTAAGAGTACTGACACGAAACACGGAAAATGAATAAGGGGAAAAACACCGATCGAAGCACACACATCGAACCAATCACGAGAAAAGGAGAGATAAGGTATCAAAACACATGAAATAAAAAGACAGAAAACGATGCATGAAAATAACCCTCATAGTAAAATTTAAATAGCTTTTCAATAGTCATAATTATTTGGACTACCCTCATACATTCAAATTATATTAGTCATTAGTATAATTTGTCCGAGCCCATTTGATTATGTCTCAACGCTCCATATTCCTAATTGTTTTAAAAGTATTTTTTTAAATTCTCAGAGCTTATGTACTCTGTTCATAAAGATTTATACTTGACTTGACCTAGGACTATTATATCAAATTGCAATGGTAAACAAAATTGTTGCAAGCCCCTGGTCAAACTTGAAAATATATATAAATAAAATAAAGAGAATAAAATATTGTCTATTGTCTATTGTCTATATAACTTCATTCATTTCAAACCAGAAAAATAGTCAGGTCTCTGTTCAAGCAGTTTATACCTTGAAATAAATCACAGGCAAATATAAAATCAATTGTGTAAATGATTTGCTGGAACTTTAATCTTTGTTGTTTTCATGTTAGACATCATTTCATTTCCGTCTTTGACTTTAAATTAGATTTTCAATATCACTTCCGGGATAATATTTACATTATTTACATGTTTCTAGGCAGGCACATTTATCTAAAAAGTATTCTACACTGCTAAATCACTAATTATTTAACTGTAAATTTCAAAAAACTTAAAAAATATAGAACAACATTACACAAACTCACTACTCACTCCTACTATAATGCAGTGATGCAATTAACCTTTTCACAAATCTACCAGACTTTTAGTTTTACTAAGAAAAATACACGGTACAGTTGTCATTTATCTCATAGGATAATGGCAAGTGCTACCTGACGAAACCTTGAAGTTTATTGGTTCATGAATTTTTTTTATCGTTATACCTTTCAGTAATCAAACACAAATATGCAGAAAATTGTTAGATACAGTATACATGGTATAAAATTGAGAATAGAAATGGGGAATGTGTCAAAGACAAAGAGATAACAACCCCACCATAGAGCAGACAACAGCCGAAGGCCACCAATGGGTCTTCAATGCAACGATAAACCCTAAACAAATATGTTATTAGTTCAGTGATGATGAACGTCATACTAAACTCCCAATTATACACAAGAAACTAAAATTAAAAATCATACAAGACTATCAAAGGCCAGAGGCTCCTGACTTGGGACAGGTGCTAAAATGCAGCCTGGTTAAACATGTTTTTTGAGATCTCAATCCTCCCCCTATACTCCTAGCCAATGTAGAAAAAAACAAACGCACAACAATAAGACATAGTAAAAGTCAGTTTAAGAGAAGTCAGAGTCTGATGTCAGAATATATATATATAGGTAACAAAAGAAAAGAAACTAAACAAAATGACAATAACACATACATGACCACTTTCGAGTTTGTCTGTCACTGGAAAAAACTCGTCAATATATGCGCTTCTTTACGACAGCGTTGCTGATTGTCAATTATGAGAATTCAATTTCCTGAATAATTCATGAAATATATAACATCATAGTTTTCCAACCACTTGCTCAACATTGGAACGGAAGTGACAACGTCCCTAAACACACAAAAGATGTTCACTAAAACCAAAGTTTTTGACGGAAATGCATCAAACACGAAAGTTGTCTATTTACAAAGGACTGCTAGCAGTTACTGACATGCCAGCTCCAGACCTCAATTAAACTGATTGAAAGATTATGTCTTCATCATATGAATATCAAGCGCAATCCCTCCTGTTAGGGGTTTAATAGTACCATCATAAAATATATGAGAACATAATAGTTATCAAAAGTACCAGGATTATAATTTTATACGCCAGACGCGCGTTTCGTCTACATAAGACTCATCAGTGACGCTCAGATAAAAATAGTTAAAAAGCCAAACAAATACAAAGTTGAAGAGCATTGAAGACCCAAAATTCCAAAAATTTGTGCCAAATACGGCTAAGGTAATCTACTCCTGGGGTAAGAAAATCCTTAGTTTTTCGAAAAATTCACATTTTTGTAAACAGAAAATTTATAAAAATGACCATATAATTGATATTCATGTCAACACCGAAGTGCTGACTACTGGGCTGGTGATACCCTCGGGGACGCAACATCCACCAGCAGTGGCATCGACCCAGTGGTGTAAATAGTTATCAAAAGTACCAGGATTATAATTTTATACGCCAGACGCGCGTTTCGTCTACATAAGACTCATCAGTGACGCTCAGATAAAACCCATGTCATGCCAACAACTGTTTTATATAGAAAACTAAAGACTAAACAACATAAACCCCACAATAAAACCTTTAAAGTGTTCTCAGGTGCTATAGAAGGGTAGGAGTGTTATCCCCAGCACTCATTGGTGGTATTCAATGACGGTCCCAAATAATCCCTTAAGGGATACCATTTATGCTCTCAATATACATGTATAATGTTTCTTGAAAATGATAAATGTGTCTGTATTCCAAATACTTTTCTTTATTGTTAAATCATAAAGAGACATTAAACATTAAGATTTGAATTATATTAAGTTCAACAATAAGGGCTGTAGGCCTGATATATTCTAATAAATGATCTAGTTCATTGCACCGGTAAGCATGGTACATGATTTGTTCTTCTGCTGGTACATTGTATCACTTATTATAAATACTTATTAGCTTCTCACAAATATCATGATTACTGATGCATTTTCTTTACTCAAATGAACACCAATATGTTCATAGAAATTCCAATTGTCTTGTATTTAAATACAGATTTATTTATTTTATCTTCCACTTTTCATAACTGTTACCAAAGTAATACAAGCATGACTAGTAAACCAAAATAAACATCAATACAATTATTAAAATACTTTTACTGTAGAACTGTTAATTTTATCCTGGCTAAAAACTAATATAGATAGTACTTTTATTGTAGTGACCTGATGGTAATTTATGGAAGTACATCATGTCAATAAAAATTGAAGACACAATATCTGTACATACTTTACTGGGGGAGTATCAGATCCAGTTATGTTATGGGGACATCTCAAAACAGGAAGATAAAATGGACATTGTTATGGTATCTGCATTCCCAGGTAAAATCACTGTACCGGTACTTTCAATTAAAAAAAATAAGCTGGAGATAATAATAAAAAACATGAGAGAGCTTAATTTTCCTTTGTTTTTGGTTTGTTCGTGCATGTAGTGATTGTATGTCATGAATTGATGAAAAATGTGAATTCATATATATTTAAAAAGATACTTGTCTTCAACATGTTTAAAGAGGTATGAACATTGGGATCAAATTCCATCAATATACATTTTTTTTAGTAATAATCAGTTTCTTTCATATTAAGTTTATGCAACATCTTGTTTTATTCTGATATTTTTTTAATACTTCTATACAACTTTTTATATCAGTCTTCAAAATAAAAATATGTTTTGGTTTATTCTTGCAGAAATGTCTTTTTAGGTCAATGAATTACAACTTCCATTTCTATCTTGTTATTTTAACCAAATGATACTGACCATATATATGTATCTACTGTATTATTAAAACAGGTGACTATGCTGCAGTTGGCGGAACCCTTATTGGTGCTTTGAAGAGGAATTTAGGCATTAATGTACTCAATCTATCTAGGGATAAACTTATGGATTTACGAACACATTTTTCATGTTGGATGTCCAAAGACTTGGATTCTAATTTACCATTTAAAAAACTTCTATGCTTTGAAAGGTATTTTTTGTGTATTTCTACAAAATATTTAAAGAAATATGATTATAGGAAAACACATTTTAAAAACCAAGACATTAATTAAAAGTATGATATTAGTGTTTGTAGACATATTTCAATCTTCTTAATTATAAAACTGTTACAAATAAATAAATGTATGTAAACTCTATTTCCTTCTGATCAAAGATTTTGCAAGTAAACAGTTTTTTACAATGATAATCAAAGTAGTTTCATATTAATCAAAAATATTTAAGTGAATAAATGAGTTAAGTGTTACATATAACATGTATACATGTAACAAGTTTTTAAACTATAATTATTTTTGTAAAATTCAGATGTAAGTTTGACAAAAATATTCTAACAGGTGTTAAGGATGTACTAAGGTGAAATTCACAAAATCAAGAATTTAAAATTGATACTATAACTCGGAAGAGCATTAGTTAAGATACAAAATAAGGAAAAAAAATATTGATAGGTCATGGAGCTCCTTTTCGAGATATTTGATTTTAAAGCTTTGCGGGGAAAGGCTGACATGGTATTTTACCTTTTATTTGCATTGCCATTGGTATTATTTGTGTCTCAAATCACAAAAGAAATCAAGAACCTGCTTAAATTTTGGCAAATGACCTTTTATGAGCTTTTATTAAAGTCTTATATGAAAAGATAAATGGGTGTTTTGGGGCAAAATATTTTACCTTGTATTGTAAGGAAAAAAAACAAGGAGTCTGAAAATCTGACACGAATTCCAAAACCTCACCTAAGTACATCCTTAAACCTTAAAAATCAGTCATCAAAACAGGCCATTGAACATGATAGCAATATCAATTTGTTAGGCATTAAATATAAGAAGATGTTTTTCTATACATTTTCTATTATACGATTTCACAGATCAAGAGCTAAAGGTTGCATGATTGATCAAATCAGAGATATGTTCAGAGCCTTGGTTCCTGCTTGTGGCAGTCAGGAGACAACTCTGATAACATCTTTACTGGGAACTGGAAACCAGGTAAAATAACTTAACTTTCATTATTTTGACAGAACTAAGGTCCTGTCATTAGCCAACAATTTAAAGCTTGTCTGCTTTTTATTCTCACAAGGTTCATTATTCAGCTAAGTCCAAGTTTGCTGATGATTGAAGATTAGAATATTTTTTATGATAGTAAATTAGACTCAGTATATATATTGAAAAAAAAGTATTTACAAGTTAAACAATGAAAAAACAGAAAACAAAATATATTTATTTCTGTGGTATAAGTAATAGTGTTAACATTAAAGTCAATGTAGTTATGAGTGAGATTTATATGTAATACAATAGCATAAGGATGAAATTACATAAATGAGACCGTTAGTTTTCTCGTTGAAATTGTTTTACATAGTCATTTAGGGCCTTTTATAGCTGACTATGCTGTATGGGCTTGGCTCATTGTTGAAGGCCGTAGGTGACCTATAGTTGTGAATTTCTGTGTCATTTTGGTCTCTTGTGGAGAGTTGTCTCATTGGCAATCATACCACATCTTCTTTTTTATATTTTATATTGCAACAGTCAAATTCCTTGAAACACTTCCTGTTACTCCATATTAATATATACTGATATTTATTAAAGATATCAAGTGTCATATCAAAAATTATAAGTAAAGATTTTACATGTTTATACCAATTTGAATAAAATTTATATTTTATACAGGGATTTTCAGAATCTAAAGTTCTAAGTTGTATGGTTGAGGCAGCAGCTAACTGGATGCAAGCTGGTTTACCCTTGAAATGCATTAAAATTGTCATTTATGGTGATAATGATTCAGATTTGAATAGTTTATTTTCTTCAATGAAGAAAAAAATAACATCAAAGACTGGAAAAAAGGTAAGAGATGACAGAGTTTCAGAATGCAATATGAGTATAAAGTAATGAGTGTTGAGGGGAATTAAGTTAACAACACAAAACAACTAAAGTGACCTCTAGAGATTAACAGATGAGCTTTAATGCTGGACAAAATTCCTTATTTCAGCCTTTAAATTGTCCCATTGTCTTAACAAGTTGTGACTGAACTCAACAGACAAATCTATCATTCACATTGTTTTTAGCTCACCTGGCCCGAAGGGCCAAGTGAGCTTTTCCCATCACTTGGCGTCCGTCGTCGTTAACTTTTACAAAAATCTTCTCCTCTGAAACTACTGGGCCAAATTAAACCAAACTTGGCCACAATCATCATTGGGGTATCTAGTTTAAAAAATGTGTGGCGTGACCCGGCCAACCAACCAAGATGGCCGCCATGGCTAAAAATAGAACATAGGGGTAAAATGCAGTTTTTGGCTTATAACTCAAAAACCAAAGCATTTAGAGCAAATCTGACTGGGCTAAAATTGTTTATCAGGTCAAGATCTATCTGCCCTCAAATTTTCAGATGAATCCGACAACCCGTTATTGGGTTGCTGCCCCTAAACTGGTAATTTTAGGTAATTTTTGCTGTTTTTGGCTATTATCTTGAATATTATTATAGATAGAGATAAACTGTAAACAGCAATAATGTTCAGCAAAGTAAGATTTACAAATAAGTCAACATGACCAAAATGGTCAGTTGACCCCTTTAGGAGTTATTGACCTTTATAGTCAATTTTTAACCATTTTTCCTAAATCTTAGTAATCATTTACAAAAATCTTCTCCTCTGAAACTACTGGGCCAAATTAATCCAAACTTGGCCACAATCATCTTTGGGATATCTAGTTTAAAAAATGTGTGGCGTGACCCGGTCAACCAACCAAGATGGCCGCCATGGCTAAAAATAGAACATAGGGGTAAAATGCAGTTTTTGGCTTATAACTCAAAAACCAAAGCATTTAGAGCAAATCTGACATGTGGTAAAAGTGTTTATCAGGTCATGATCTATCTGTCCTGAAATTTTCAGATGAATCGGACAACCTGTTGTTGGGTTGCTGCCCCTGAATTGGTAATTTTAAGGAAATTTTGCTGTTTTTGGTTATTATCTTGAATATTATTATAGATAGAGATAAACTGTAAACAGCAATAATGTTCAGCAAAGTAAGATTTACAAATAAGTCAGCATGACCAAAATGGTCAGTTGACCCCTGAAGGAGTTATTGCCCTTTATAGTCAATTTTTAACCATTTTTACGTAAATCTTAGTAATCTTTTACAAAAATCTTCTTCTCTGAAACTACTGGGCCAAATTAAACTAAACTTGGCCACAGTCATCATTGGGGTAACTTGTTTAAAAAATGTGTGATGTGACCTGGCCAATCAACCAAAATGGCTGCCACAGCTAATAATAGAACATAGGGGTAAAATGCAGTTTTTGGCTTATAACTCAAAAACCGAAGCATTAAGAGAAAATCTGACAGGGTTTAATTGTTTATCAGGTCAAGATCTATCTGCCCTGATGTTTTCACATGGATCGGATAACCTGTTGTTAGGTTACTGTCCTGAATTGGTAATTTTAAGGAAATTTTGCCGTTTTTTGTTATTATCTTGAATATTATTATAGATAGAGATAAACTGTATACAGCAATAACGTTCAGCAAAATAAGATCTACAAATAAGTTTACATGACCAAAATAGTCAATTGACCCCTTAAGGAGTTATTGCCCTTTATAGTTAATTTTTAACATTTTTCATAAATTTTTGTTAATTTTTAGAAAATATTTTCCACTGTAATTACTGGGCCAAGTTCATTATAGATAGAGATAATTGTAGCAACAAGAATGTTCAGTAAAGTAAGATCTACAAACACATCACTATCACCAAAACACAATTATGTCATGAATTTATCCGTGTCCATTGTTTAATATGCACAAGACCAAGGTGAGCGACACAGGCTCTTTAGAGCCTCTAGTTCTGAATGTACAGATAAATTGGCAAAGATAAATGTAGACAACCACCAATCTCATAAAGTTTATACATGTATAATGATAGGCTGAGGTAAAAAAAAAACATGAACTCCTATTCCATATTTTGAAATTCTAGAGTTATGTGATTTGTTTATTACCCAAGGCCTATTTATGATATGTGATAGTAATCCCCTCATCTACATGTTGATTGTAATAACCTCAGTTATTTTATTTGTTATATCATCTATTTAAAAAGGTTAAATTTACATTTTTAGCTCACCTGGCCCAAAGGGCCAAGTGAGCTTTTCTCATCACTTGGCGTCCGGCATCGTCGTCCGTCGTCGTCGTCGTCCTGCGTTAACTTTTACAAAAATCTTCTCCTCTGAAACTACTGGGCCAAATTTAACCAAACTTGGCCACAATCATCATTGGGGTATCTTGTTTAAAAAATGTGTCCGGTGACCCGGCCAACCAACCAAGATGGCCGCCATGGCTAAAAATAAAACATAGGGGTAAAATGCAGTTTTTGGCTTATAACTCAAAAACCAAAGCATTTAGAGCAAATCTGAGATGGGGTGATATTGTTCATCAGGTCAAGATCTATCTGCCCTGAAATTTTCAGATGAATCGGACATTTTGTTGTTGGGTTGCTGCCCCTGAAATGGTAATTTTAAGGAAATTTTGCTGTTTTTGGTTATTATCTTGAATATTATTATAGATAGAAATAAACTGTAAACAGCAATAATGTTCAGCAAAGTAAGATCTACAAATAAGTCAACATGATCAAAATGGTCAGTTGACCACTTTAGGAGTTATTGTCCTTTATAGTCAATTTTTAACCATTTTTCGTAAATCTTAGTAATCTTTTAGAAAAATCTTCTCCTCTGAAACTACTGGGCCAAATTTAACCAAACTTGGCCATAATCATCATTGGGGTATCTAGTTTAAAAAGTGTGTCCGGTGACCCGGCCAACCAACCAAGATGGCCGCCATGGCTAAAAATAGAACATAGGAGTAAAATGCAGTTTTTGGCTTATTACTCAAAAACCAAAGCATTTAGAGCAAATCTGACATGTGGTAAAATTGTTCATCAGGTCAAGATCTATCTGCCCTGAAATTTTCAGATGAATCTGACATTTCGTTGTTGGGTTGCTGCCCCTGAAATGGTAATTTTAAGGAAATTTTGCTGTTTTTGGTTATTATCTTGAATATTATTATAGTTAGAGATAAACTGTAAACAGCAATAATGTTCAGCAAAGTAAGATCTACAAATAAGTCAACCTGACCAAAATGGTCAGTTGACCCCTTTAGGAGTTATTGCCCTTTATAGTCAATTTTTAACCATTTTTCGTAAATCTTAGTAATCTTTTAGAAAAATCTCCTCCTCTGAAACTACTGGGCCAAATTTAACCAAACTTAGCCATTAGCATCATTGGGGTATCTAGTTAAAAAAATGTGTCCGGTAACTCGGCCAACAAACCAAGATGGCTGCCATGGCTAAAAATAGAACATGGGGGTAAAATGCAGTTTTTGGCTTATAACTCAAAAACCAAAGCATTAAGAGCAAATCTGACAGGAAGTAAAATTGTTGATCCGGTCATGATCTATCTGCCCTGGAATTTTCAGATGAATCGGATAATCGGTTGTTAGGGATGCCCCGGAATTGGTAATTTTGAGGAAATTTTGCTGTTTTTTTGTTAATATTATCTTGAATATTATTATAGATAGAGATAAACTGTAAACAGCAATAATGTACAGCAAAGTAAGAACTAAAAATAAGTCAGTATGACCAAAATAGTCAATTGACCCCCTAAGGAGTTATTGCCCTTCATAAACAATTTTTAACAATTTTCTTAAAATTTGAAGATTTTCAATAACATTTTCCACAGAAAGTACTGTTATAGATAGAGATAATTGTAAGCAGCAAGAATGTTTAGTAAAGTAAGATCTACAAACACATCACCATCACCAAAACACAATTTTGTCATGAATCCATCTGTGTCCATTGTTTAATATTCACATAGACCAAGGTGAGCGACACAGGCTCTTTAGAGCCTCTAGTTTGGCTATTATCTTGAATATAATAATAGATAGAGATAAACTGTAAACAGCAATAATGTTCAGAAAAGTAAGATCTACAAATAAGTTAATATTACTAAAATGGTCAGTTGACCCCTTAAGGAGTTATTGCCCTTTATAGTCATTTTTTACCAATTTTTCGTAATTTTTTCTAATCCTTTACAAAAATCTTCTCTTCTAAAACTACTGGTCCAAATTTAACCATACTTGGCCATAATCATCATTGAGGTATTTAGTTTTAAAAATGTGAGCGGTGACCCTGCCAACCAAACAAGATGGCCGCCATGGCTAAAAATAGAACATAGGGGTAAAATGTAGATTTTGGCTTATAACTCTGAAACCAAAGCATTAAGAGCAATTCAGAAATGGGGGTTAAATTGTTTTGCAAGTCAATATCTATCTGCCCTGAAATTTTCAGATGAGTCCGACAACTGGTTGTTGGGTTGCTGCCCCTGAATTGGAAATTTTTAAAGAAATTTTGCTGTTTTTGGTTATTACCTTGAATATATTTATAGATAGAGATAAACTGTAAACAGCAATAATGTTCAGCAAAGCAAGATCCACAAATAAGTCAACATGACCGAAAAGGTCAGTTGACCCCTTAAGGAGTTATTGCCCTTTATACAGTTGTAGTCAATTTTTAATAATTTTGTGAATTTTGTAAATTTTTGTTTATTTTAACAAAATATTTACCTCTGTAATTAATGGGCCAAGTTCATTATAAATTGAGATAATTGTAAGAAGCAAGAATGTTCAGTAAAGTAAGATCTACAAACACATCACCATCACCAAAACACAATTTTGTCATGAATCCATCTGTGTCCTTTGTTTAATTTGCACATAGACCAAGGTGAGCGACACAGGCTCTTAAGAGCCTCTAGTTATTATTGTGTCTCTATTAACCCAGGATAAAAATTCAAATCAATTTTGCATACAATTTTTATATGTAATAAAAACAAAAAAATATGATTAACTTCATCTGAACAAGGTTATTTATAGGTAGGTGGTAAAGAACTTACATATGACATCTACATCACATATGAACAAAGAGACCAAAATTGGGTTTCTATGGTAACAAAAGCACTGCATGCTAGAGATAAAAATCTGAAATTGTATACTGAGGTCCAGAAGTTTGACGAAGAGAAGATTTGGCAGGATAATGTATTTAAAACTATGTCATGCAGTCGAAAGTAAGCATACATAACTTAAGATTTGGCTGGACAATGTCTTTAAAACTATGTCTTTAAAAACTATGTCGTGCAGTCGAAAGTAAGCATACATAACTTAAGATTTGGCAGGACAATGTCTTTAAAACTATGTTAATGCAGTCGAAAGTAAGCATACATAACTTAAGATTTGACAGGACAATGTCTTTAAAACTATGTCATGCAGTCGAAAGTAAGCATAAATAACTTAAGATTTGGCAAGACAATGTCTTTAAAACTATATCATGCAGTCGAAAGTAAGCATACATAACTTAAGATTTGGCAGGACCATGTCTTTAAAACTATATCATGCAGTCGAAAGTAAGCATACATAACTTAAGATTTGGCAGGACCATGTCTTTAAAACTATATCATGCAGTCGAAAGTAAGCATACATAACTTAAAATTTGGCAGGACAATGTCTTTAAAACTATGTCATGCTGTTGAAAGTAATCATACATATCTTAAGATTTGGCAGGACAATGTCTTTAAAACTATGTCATGCAGTCGAAAGTAAATATACATATCTTAAGATTTGGCAGGACAATGTCTTTAAAACTATGTCATGCAGTCGAAAGTAAGCATACATATCTTAAGATTTGGCTGGACAATGTCTAAAAAACTATTTCCTCCATTCAAAAGTAAGCATATAAAACTTAATATAAAAAAGAAGATGTGGTATGATTGCCAATGAGACAACTATCCACAAAAGACCAAAATGACACAGACATTAACAACTATAGGTTACCATATGGCCTTCAACAATGAGCAAAGCCCATACTTGTTAAGACTTGTTTACTTTAAACCATACTTCTTGATTAATTAACAGTCAACATTTTTATGCCCTACCTAGGATAGTGGAGGAGCATTAAGTTTTCTGGTCTGTGAGTCTGTTCATCCATCTGTCCATTTGTTTCTTGGTTCTTTCATCTGTTTGTTCCTCTTCAGGTTGAAGTATTAGGTCAGGGTAGTTTTTGATGAAGTTGACGTCCAATCAACTTCAATCAAAGTACACATGTTCCCTTTTTAGTATGATCTGTCTAGCTTAAATGCCAAATTAGATTTCTGACCCAATTTTCACGGTCCACTGAACATAGAAAATGACAGTGTGAGTGAGGCATTTGAGTGCTATGGACACATTCTTCTTTATATAAGATTTTGTATAGATATACTGATCTATTTTGCCTCACCTGACCTACAAATGTATATAGGGCTTGTATGAACTATTGCCATCACCTGTGCCTGCGGTTAGTGGTCGTTTGTGAAAATTAACAAAGATCTTCTCAACTAATGGACAAATTTCAATAAAACTTAGCCACAAATATCATTGGGGTATTCAGCTTATAAATTCTCTCTCATGATTCTGTCTGTCTATCAACATTTCCACCAAAGCTAAAATAGAACATGAGGATAAAATGCAAGTGTTGTCTATTAATTTGAATACCTTTATTAAAAGAGAAAATCTGACTGGCAGAATGGTTTGTGTTGTCAAAATCTACTTTCTGTCCATTTTCATCAAAATATCAGACGATTCCTTTTCGGAAGTTGCAGCCCTTAAATGACAATAAAGAAGTTAGTTATTAGACATTAGTTTTTAGATAAGAATGTATTATATGAATCAATATTATAATCAGCAAGTTATTTGATAGAATTTACAATTTGCTGTTTCATACATTTTAGAGTTATTGCAATACTGACACCATCATTTGTCAATAATAAAGACTGTCTTGACCAGTTCAACATGGCCATGTGTTGTAACAGATTAAAGAATTCACAAGTTTTGTTTCCATTTCTGTTTTCATCTGTAGAATCTATGCCAGTTTATATGCAAATAGTCCAGTATTTTGACTGTAGGTGAGAACTCAGTACCTTCTTATGTAACTTTGTACTACATTGGATCAAATATTTCCCATGGAATTACTGAATAAAAAATTTCCTTTTTTATAAAACTTTTGTATAGAATGAAAAGTCTTTTCTGAGTATTTCATTTGATTATGAGATTTATATTACTCATTTTGAGGAGATTTTGGTATAACTATAGTATGTGGAAGTAGGTAGTTTTATTTAAACTTCACTGCTATCTGACTTTCGAATATCACCAAATTCTTTTAAAAGACTAACAAATTGAAACTTTATTTGGGTATCATATGATTGAAAGTTATAGACACTCTAGTTATCATCAAAAGCTGATAAGGTATATGAAAACCTAATACAAGCACATGCATTGATGCTCTGGTCTCTGAAAAAATTATCAAAAACACCTTACTATAACACAAGATACCTAACTCACATTTTAGAGAAATGACATTCAGTAGTAAAGTTCCGTTATATTTCAATTCAGCTATTGTTTATCAAACTGAAACAAATTTTTGATTTGAGAGAGAATAATACCTAGTGATCATATTATGCTATGTACAAAAGTACTAGTGCTTTGAAAATATTAATAAAAAATTGTCTTTAAACTCTTAAAGATATTCTTATATTTTATTTGATAGAATAAGAAAAGAAGGAGATGTTATTGACATGAAGATAGATACAGCTTGTTCTCTAGTGATGAATCCTACCTCATCTAACCCTGTAAATCCACTGGATGCTAATGGAGATGCAGAAAAATTCAATTATGATGTGTTCATCTCATATTCACACAGACAACCTAAACAAGCAGAAAAATTACTAAACGATATGACCGTGGCTAATTCTGATCTTAAGATTTTCTTTGATAGAAGTGAACTTACTATGGGTAAGATTTTAATATCTGAATTTCAATTACTAGTAAATGCATGAAATGTTTTATTAATCTACTGTGGTAGATAGACTAATAGTACTGTGGATTTACTATTAAATTTATTGGACATCAAGTTTTGGGGATTTCCTGGGTATGGGTCACCTCTAAATTAAATTTTCTATAGGCTTAAAAACAGACCTAAGCAAAACAACAAAATCTACAAAAATACCCTTTTTCTCAGTCCATGGAAATTGGTATCAAGGAAAATAAATGATCAGAGTATAGCCTTTTTGCCTGTTACTTTATCAGAGAATAGCTTAAGATTTAATTGATAAGTATCAGTAGTCAAAGTTTTGTTATGTTGAGTGATCTTTTCCAACATTTGGATTATTTCCAAATGCAAAATTAATTTGTAATAAATTTAATCAATCTTTCTTTCAAAGAGACAACAACCCGACCAAAGAACAGAAAACATCCCAAGGCAACCAATGGGTCTTTAACATGGTGAGAAAATTCCTCACTCAGAGACGAAAATGTTCAATTAAAATGGATTTCAAACAAAATTCTGAAATATATAAATGAACTAAATGTGCATTTATTATTTCAAATGTGTTACAATAGACAAAAACTTGAGATTATTTATTTGATTTCAGTAAATACTGCAAGCATATAATCTGATTAAATTTTAAATGTTAGTCTTTATGGTTGCAAAAGCTGTCCTGTTGCAATTTGGGAAAATAATGCATACATTACAAAAATTTCTGAATTTTATTGATATAATGGAGGTGATAACTTCTAAACATTCAGTAATGTGTCTTATTCAATGTAATTGTCAATTGTGTATACAAACATGCCTTGCTGTTATCATTTTCATGGAGATTGTTATTATTTTTAAGCAGTAGAATATTGAAAGATGTAAAAAAGACCTACCGTATAGCGGGTTATTTTCGCGGGTGTAAATTTTCACTTATTTTTGCGGATAGAACAAAATCGCCAAAATAAATTCCGCCTTTTTAAAAGTGCACATGAAAAGGTATAAATAAAAAAATTGAATCCGCCAAAATAATAACCGCCAAAATATTTCGTATACATTATTCAATGAAAATCGCAAAATTTTACACCCATGAAAACAACCCGCTATACAGTATTTGTCATATAGTGTTATATAATCTACATTTTCTTTTATTCTTACATGTTTATAAAGTATCATTTTCTCAATGAAAAAGCAAGGATAAAAGGTAATGTGCATTTATTTTTGGCCATGTCTTGTAATACAAATTTTTCATTCAATGTACATTTACTAGTTTTATCAAGGTTAACTTGTCACATTTTGATTTGATAGGAAACATGTGGCAGACCTCTTTGTATGAGTCATTAGACAATGCTGAATGTATCATAGCTTTGGTATCCCCAGCATATTTTTCTTCTACTGTGTGTCAAGAGGAGTACAATATAGCTCTGGCAAGACATTTAGCTTATGTAAGTAGAGTCTGCTTAGTGTAGTTATAACTAGAAAATATTTTGTAGATATTTTGAGTAGCCATTCAAATACCTATTCATAATTTACAGATAAACTTTAACCTACAAATTTGATATCAATACAGTGGCGGATCCAGGGGGAGGGTTCCAGGGTTGGACCCCCCTTTATTTTGGACGATCAGTGACTTTAAATTTATAAGCACTGTTGCTTTTATCAGATTGTGAGTTTTTTTCTGAATTTCATGCCAACAGGCGAGACATATCTCTGTGTCAACAGTAATTAATTTGCCAAGTTAAATATCAGAACATATGTAGCAAACATTTTTGGGGTTACCAATTAATTATCAGTACCATACATATTTTAAACATATTTCCGAAGTTTCAAATTAAAAAACAGTACATATTTTTCAAACAGCTTTAACCTCTGATCTTTGTTAGTCTTTTATGTTTTTTAAATTTTGGTCCATTTATATGTTTGGAGTGATGTTCAATTTCACTGAACTAATAATACAGTATTGTTTAGGGGCCAGATGAAATCTACATTTGTGAATAGTGGCCTTGGACAGTCTTTGGTCGGGTTGTCTCTTTGACACATTGTTACACAATTGGTAACATTAATTAATTATCAAGGAGTATTAATTAGGAAATTTATTAAAAAGGAAATAAACAATTCAATGACAATCATGTACGCTTTGGACATTTAATAACGATCTGTTTTGTGTACCATTCATTAATCATCAGGAAGTTATTAATACGACAAATCCGAAACGAATATATAACCTTTAGACATTAATAACAATCCGTGTGCATATTATAGACATATATAGCCTGAAGCCAATAAATGACCAAGGTTACTATGAAATAACATGTATCCTTCAGGGTTTGACAATTAACCATAGACTAGAATTATTTAACATCCAGACTAATACGTAACCGGCCATCAGCTATGGGCCGATGTTTATGGACCACTGGACTATATAAGATCCAGCTTTGGACTTGGACAAGAGGATAGCTTGGTACAAGAGATTGGTACCGGAGATTCCGCCAAGGTCTCACCCTCGCGGGTAGGCTGGAACTAATGTGCTTAATATCCGAAATACTCTAACAGGAACGAACAGTTATAACACTATACGATCACGTGCCCGTGTGAGATATTGAACATTCGAACAATTTAACTTTAAAGACAGTTGTGAACATTTGAACTTTAGAATATTTCTTGACTTTGTAATTACTTAATAAAATATATTTATCCATTAATGACTTCGTCACATAAGTCACGATTTGGTGCCGTTTGACCACGATCGACTTGGATTGTCTAAAATAACGCGAAGGAATATAAAAGGTAAGAACTCAGTTACTTTCATTTTTCTTAATGGACAATCAAGATATTTCTATGTCAGTACAAAAAGTAGAAATGGCTTTTCAAGGGATGGCACACATATTCAGTAAAGTTTTTAATTCTAAAGGGAGTAAGGCCGTATTTTTTTTTAAAAGGCTTAAAATCTGAAGTTTACAAGTAGAAATGGCTTTTCAAGGGATGGCACACATATTAAGTAAAGTTTTTGATTTTTAAGGAATTGAGGCCGTATTTTTAAAAGGCTTAACATTTGAAGTTTGTTCACGAGATGTGGTTCAAATAAAACTTTTTATTTAGTGTTTTAAGGTATTATAGGTCAATTTAAAAAATAAGAATATTATACACATTTGTTTATCAGAATGAAAGGTTATTTTTTTGTGTTAATTTTTATGCGGTACGTGTTGTTTAAGAGATAGGATAGATTACACATATGATTCTTAAAAAGAATAATAAACCGGGTTTTTTTTTGTGAAGTTATAGAGAAGCTAGTTTTTCGTTTAAAGTACATTTGTAAAAAGATAAAATGTCTGATACATTAGAATTTTTTGGTTCCGTATTTAATGGTGGTTTTTGGTCATATTATGGGTTGTTTTTTTTTGAAGATACACTCAATTATTCTAGAAAACATATGTTTTACGTAAAATGAGTAGAGCACCGGTGTAAATTAAGGTTGAATTAGAACCTTTGGTAGATGAAGTTAAGGGTACATTGAGGATACATTGTTTGCGTATTTTAGCCATTGATAAGTATGGATTTACGTAGGTTGGTAGTGTGTACGCACATTTGTTTAGAGAAAACAAATAGTCTATAATTTTAGATTCCAACCCCTTCTTCGGTTGATTAACATAAGTGATGTTAGTAATTAAATGGTGCAAGTTTTTTTTTTATGGTGTCAGATTACGCCATATTTACATATTGTAAATAGGAAAAGAGACGTATCTTCAGAAAATAGCACATAAATATGTTTTGCCCTAAGGGATTTACATACTAGTATTGTTGTGGTAGATTGATATTAAATTAAAAAAAAAAAAGAGAGACATACGAACGTAACGAGAAAATTTAAGTGAAATAGATAATTGATATTAAAAGAAAACTAGCATTCAAATAAAATTAAAATTGAAAAGTAAAAGTAAACAATTATGAGGATTATTATCAGAAATTAAAATAAGAATAAAGAAATAATTAATTAAGGTGTTAAAAAAAAAAAAGAAAAGAATCTTAACGATGTGTTTAGTTCATAAGTAGGCATAGATTTTTTTTTTAATTGTTTTATTGAAATGTATAAAAGGGATAGGCAGTAGGTTTGAAATTTTAAAACAAATGAAAAATAGATATATAAAAAGAAAGGAAATAGTATAAGGAAATTATATACTAATTTAAGAAAAATGTAATACATTACAGAGAACGACATTTTTTTTCGCAATAAGGTGTTTTTGTTGTCAAATATGAAATCATAGGCGGATTTAGGGGGGGGGCCCGGGGGGCCGGGCCCCCCCTTTTTGGGAAAAAATTTGGTTGCTTATATAGGGAATCACTGAAGCGTGACTGGAGCGGGCCCCTTTTTAGGTCAGTCAGTGGGCCCCCACTTATGAAAATTTCTGGATCCGCCACTGGAAATGTAGAGTCAGTAACAAATTGCGCAAGAGGTAGTTAAAATTCTATTAATGGAATCTTAAACGTTTTTTTTTTTAGAGTAAGGAGATAAATTTGTGGTCTATATTTAACGTTAAGATTAATTAATGAAACACAATTTCAAACTGTAAAAGTATTACAATTGGGAAAAAAGAAACACATATAATTTTTAGTATATTATATTTTGTTTGTTATAGGTATCATGTACATGTAGGTGTAGGGGTTATATAACATGATCGAATTGAATTTTTTTATTGTAAATTAATGAATTTTTTTACGTCTTGTGTAAATACACATATTTTTGTTTTTATTATGTAGGATTTTTAAACTTGTAGAAGTTGTATACGACAGATTCCCTCTTTTATTATTTTTTTTTGTTTTAACGGATAATTCGATAAAAAAAAAAAAAAAAGGTATTGATTTATATATAGAAATTGTTTTACAAAATATTGCTAGGCTCAGATAATCCTGCGAACTCAAGGCGAATGAACGAACTATCAATAATCTGATAGATGAATTAAAATAAAATGAAATAAAAAAAAGAAATAAGGGGAAGTAAACAATTTTTAGTTTTTTCCAATTGAGATAAGTTTATCAGTGGGGTTTAGGTGCGATCTTCATTGGAATAGCCATATTTTTGTACTGTTAATTAATTCAGAATATATCTTGGTTAGCCAAAAAGAATGTTGTGAGTTCTGGTTCAAATGCCACGAACAATTGGGTAAAAACAAATGGTGTCTTCGCAATTGGTTGGAATAGATGCTACTGATAACAGAGAGATGTCTTCCTCCGCGCCATTGGTCAAGGACAAAACTTAACCGAATGCCGATGTTAACAGCCTCTTAATAAGGACGAACCAAATAGCTAGATGCGTCAAATACTACGTAATGGAGATGATGATGACGACACTTGTACAAAGATGTGCGCCCTTTCCAGCAGTTGATGAACTTTATACTTTGATGGTGACGGAAATAAAACATGAACTATGTATACCGAACTATTTTCAAATGAACTATGTGTAAATATATTCAAATGTTGGACTTGCCGAATTTTATGAACTATATATGTGGTGATGGTTACCAAAAAAACTTAACAATGGAACTACTGGATTTACAATAGCATAAATGAAGAAGGATTATCGTATTTTCCGAACTTTCGTTCTTATTGCGAGGGAAGGAATAATGTTACACAATTGGTAACATTAATTAATTATCAAGGAGTATTAATTAGGAAATTTATTAAAAAGGAAATAAACAATTCAATGACAATCATGTACGCTTTGGACATTTAATAACGATCTGTTTTGTGTACCATTCATTAATCATCAGGAAGTTATTAATACGACAAATCCGAAACGAATATATAACCTTTAGACATTAATAACAATCCGTGTGCATATTATAGACATATATAGCCTGAAGCCAATAAATGACCAAGGTTACTATGAAATAACATGTATCCTTCAGGGTTTGACAATTAACCATAGACTAGAATTATTTAACATCCAGACTAATACGTAACCGGCCATCAGCTATGGGCCGATGTTTATGGACCACTGGACTATATAAGATCCAGCTTTGGACTTGGACAAGAGGATAGCTTGGTACAAGAGATTGGTACCGGAGATTCCGCCAAGGTCTCACCCTCGCGGGTAGGCTGGAACTAATGTGCTTAATATCCGAAATACTCTAACAGGAACGAACAGTTATAACACTATACGATCACGTGCCCGTGTGAGATATTGAACATTCGAACAATTTAACTTTAAAGACAGTTGTGAACATTTGAACTTTAGAATATTTCTTGACTTTGTAATTACTTAATAAAATATATTTATCCATTAATGACTTCGTCACAACATTCCTTGTTTCCATTCTCAATTTTATTAAAGGAAACAATTGAATATATAGGTACATATTTTACATATTTGATTTTGAGTTACTTACCATGTTTAAAGTTAACAGATATTTATATTTTACATGTTGTATTTATTACTTTTCTGTTTTATAAACATGGAACTTTAATAGTTAAAGGATGTTGTTCATTTTCCTAATGTCATGCATACAGGTTACAATAAACCATTAGATTTATGTGCAGCCATTTTATGAACATAACATGGTGTTCAGAATTAAGAGTATGGCTAATCCTGAAAACCTAGGGAACCTATTTCTTGGACCAAAAAGATACTGTCTAAATTATTTTTCTTTAAATTAGCAAGTTTTCATTAAAAAAATCAACTTTCTCAAAAAAGTTATAATTGTCACCTATGGGGAAATTAATTGTTTATTGAATCTGCAAATCAACAGTTTCTTTTTAGCTCACCTGGCCCAAAGGGCCAAGTGAGCTTTTCTCATCACTTTGCGTCCGTCGTTGTCTGTTGTCATCGTCGTCGTCATCCGTTGTAGTAAACTTTTATAAAAATCTTCTCCTCTGAAACTACTGGGCCAAATTAAACCAAACTTGGCCACAATCATCATTGGGGTGTCTAGTTTAAAAATGTTTCTGGTGACATGGCCAACCAACCAAGATGGTTGCCATGGCTAAAAATAGAACATAGGGGTAAAATGTAGATTTTGGCTTATATCTCTGAAACAAAAACATTTAGAGAAAATCTGACGTGGGGGGAAAAACTGTTATCAGGTCAAGATCTATCTGCTCTGAAATTTTCAGATGAATCGGACAACCCATTGTTGGATTGCTGCCCCTGAATTGGTAATTTTAAGGAAATTTTGCCGTTTTTGGTTATTATCTTGAATATTATTATAGATAGAGGTAAACTGTGAGGAGCAATAATGTTCAGCAAAGTCAGATCTACAAATAAGTCAAATGACCAAAATTGTCAGTTGACCCCTTTAGGAGTTATTGCCCTTTATAGTCAATTTTACCAATTTTTCATAAATTTTTGTAGTCTTTTACAAAAATCTTCTCCTCTGAAACTACTAAGACAAATTGTAACCAAACTTGTACACAATCATCATAAGAGTATCTAGTTTAAAAAATGTGTCCAATGACCCTGCCCGTGAACCAAGATGGCAGACATGGGTGAAAATAGTACATAGAGTAAAATGCAGTTTTTGGTTTATATCTCTGAAACTGAAGCAAATCTGACTGGTGGCAAAAAATGTTCCTCAGATTTAGATATATCTGCCATGAAATTTTCAGACAAATCCCACAACCAGTTGTTGGGTTGCTGCCCCTGAGTTAGTAATTTTATGGAAATTTTACAGTTTTTTGCTATTATCTTAGATATTATTATAGTATCTAATGATATCTTATACTATAAATTATGATTTTAACCTTATTTTACATGATTTCCAAAGCATCAGTAAATACAGGTGAGCGACACAGGCTCTACACAGGCTCCTTAGAGCCTCTAGTTATTTTGTACATCTATCTGTTGGTCAGCCCTATTTCAGGTTAAAGATTTATGTGGTTAACCATAAAATAAATACACACATTAATTTCGAAATGAACTTTTAAAAGTGCAAAATGTATATGTCATATTTGGATTATGACCCAATCTTTTCCATTTACTGTACATGTAAATGTGAAAGTATAATTGGGGATATGGTCATACATATATTGTCATACAACATGTGTATGAGTTTTTTACAGCGGTAATATTACTAATCTGATATAAGCAAGATACTTATTTATTTGTTAGAGAAATAGATAGTCCTTGACTTTTCAAAAGTAACTGTCAGAACAAATTGTGTTACATAACTATGAGGACTTTGTTAATTCTGACATTTTATTCTTATATTTAGCCTTCAGGGGTGCTTTTTATACCTGTTTTGGTGGAGCCAATGGAAACCATACCAAGTCATTTCAGTAGAATACCTATTATTGATGGTGTTGGTGAAAAATTTGAAAAAGTCGTCATTTGCTTGATAAAAGATGTTTCTGAATGGCGTTCAAACCAGACAAAAATACCATATATACAAAATCCAGTGGTCAGTATTTCATTTTGTTGAGTATGTGATTCTGTTGTTCTGATAATCACCTATACACCATGATTGCCTACTTTCGGATAAACTTACAAATGAAATATTTCCATTGCACCCACCATTTGTCTTCATTCTTTTGTTCAATTAATTGAATAACTTATTATATGAAAAATGAATCAAATATTTTTATAATAAATTGGTTAGAAATGATTTCCCATTATCATTTATTAATAATGATGACTATTTTTTGTATGGGGGAAAAAATATTTAGGGGAATTAAAATTGTTAAGGTTTACTTTTAAGCTCACCTAAAAGGCCAAGTGAGCTTTTCTCATCACTTGGCGTCCGTCGTCCATCGTCGTCGTTAACTTTTACAAAAATCTCCTCTGAAACTACTGGGCAATAATGTTCAGCAAAGTAAGATCTACAAATAAGTCAACATGACCAAACTGGTCAGTTAACCCCTTAAGGAATTATTGCCCTTTATAGTCATTTTTTTACCAATTTTTTCGTAAATTTTTGTAATCTTTTACAAAAGTCTTCTCCTCTGAAACTACTGGTCCAAATTTAACCATTCTTGGCCACAATCATCATTGAGGTATTATGTTTAAAATATGTGCGGTGACCCGGCTTACTAGCCAAGATGGCCGCCATGGCTAAAAATAGAACATAGGGTAAAATGTAGATTTTGGCTTATAACTCTGAAACCGAAGCATATAGAGCAAACCTGACCGGGTTAAAATTGTTTATCAAGTCAAGATCTATCTGCCCTGAAATCTTCAGATGAATCGGACAACTGGTTGTTGGGTTGCTGCCCCTGAATTGGTAATTTTTAAGGAAAGTTTTGCCATTTTTGGTTATTATCTTGAATATTATTATAGATAGAGATAAACTGTAAACAGCAATAATGTTGAGCAAAATAAGATCTACAAATAAGTCAACATGACCAAAATAGTCAGTTGACCCCTTAAGGAGTTATTGCCCTTTACAGTCACTTTTTTACAATTTTCTTAAATTTTGTAAATTTTAACAAAATATTTTCCTCTGTAAAAATGGGCCAAGTTCATTATACATAGAGATAATTGTCAGTAGCAAGAATGTTCAGTAAAGTAAGATCTACAAACACATCACCATCACCAAAACACAATTTTGTCATTAATCCATCTGTGTTTTTTTTAAGATAATCCAGCTACTTTTTTTTTTTTGGAAAACTTATATCAATTATACACTGATGTTTAGGTACTGACCCACTATTTGTCTTATTTACCTGTATTTTTATAGATTTTTTTTGTTTTATAATTTTCGCAGGATCGTTACAGTTTTCAAAGTATTGAGAATGAAAGGAAGATGATGATTCAAAACCATTACAATGTAGATTTAAAAATGAAAAATTTAGTTCCTTTGAAAAAGTTAGATACTATAAAACCATCTCCTAAGGGGGAAATAGATGTTGCAATTAGTTTTGCAAGAGACACGATTGCCTATGCTGGTACATTAAACAATATATTTGGTAAAGAAAATGAAAAGCTACAAATTTCCTTTCTAAATGAAAATAAACAGGGTAACTTAAAAGATTTAGATTCAGCTAAACAAGTAATTATAATCTTGTCAAAAGAATATATTCAGTCTACTCATCATATGCAAGAACTACATTTGGCCTTATGTAGACAAAGAGAGTCTAAGAACAAAGTGGTAGTCAGAATCTTTGCAGAAGAGGGTCTACCTGAGAAGCCTATGTTTATATATTTGTTACCATTTGATACAGTTGTAACTGACAAGATATGGAAAAAATATCACAAAATGTCAATGAACGATTGTGACATGAGGCACAAAACAGTGATGTCACACAAGCAAGGCATGATGGGATCATTTATGATTCTTTATGGAACGTATTATGCCTTACAAAAAACAGCATTTGAAGTGATGGAAAGCCTAACAAGGTAGGTTCTATTAAGTTTTTATCAAAACTTACTTTCATATTTGATAGTTTATTGTAATTTGGCCAATGGCCAGCACAATTTAATTTAAGATTAAGCATAGACACACACACACCTCCACACACACACACAAACAAGAACTGTGGAAGGTCCAAGATATTTGGTAATCAGTAGTATTAGCTTTGGTACATCTCATTCCCATCAAGATTATTTGGCCCTGAACCCTCTGTCGTGGTCAATTAAGAGAAACTTTGCTTAGTTTACATATGAGTATGTCAGTTTATGCAGAACCATTTCAGACCTAAAAAAAAGTAAAACAAGTTTTTAAACAATTAAACTACACAGTAATGTAATTTTAATGAAAGACTCAATATGTATCTTATTAATGGAATCAAGCTTTTCAATGTACCGGTATTATGTATTTGGTTTTTTAAATTCTTAAAAAATGTTTTTACCATCAATTGTTATTAGGTGGTACCCAACACTTTCACTAAAATTAATTTGGCTCATTTGATTTTCATAAAATTTTGAGAAAGAATTTACTTTGACCCTTTTACAAAAATATAAAAAATTGAAATAATTTGAACCAAGCGTTTTATCAGAAAAATTACACTGGTTATATAGCAGTTTGACAAACTCTAATTTTGATCATTGAGAAGCTTTATATTGCCTTCACAATGCAACGTAATTAAAACGTTTAGCTGATATTACAGAGTTATCTCCCTGTAGTGTTAGGTACCACCTTAATCTGCTATCAATGTATTTTTTTTTCAGTACAAAAGAGAAAAGTGTCTATGTACCACCTATTATTTGTAACATGGTCAAGGCTAAACTAAAGGATAACAAGTATCCTCCTACTGTAAAGATGTCAGAGGTAAGGAAAATATGTTATCTTGTGGTTTGTTGATGTGGTTCATAAGTATTTCTTGTTTCTCATATTTTATATAGAATAGGCTGTTGGTTTTCCTGTTTGAATTGTTTTACACTAGATATTTTGGGGCCCTTTATAGCTTGCTGTTTGGTGTGAGCCAAGACTGTTTTGAAGGCAATACTTTAACCTATAATTGTTACTTTTGAGAGTTGTCTTGTAGGCACTCATACCACATCTTCTTATTTCTATATATAGAAAATTCTTATCTGTCCTATGCTTGAATAAGCAGGGAATGACTTACATTTTTTTCAAGGAAGTCAAACATAATTCGAGGACATTTTTAGGTAGAACTCAAACTGGTTCAATTTTACAAAATGAAAAAGTAAACTTTGTTCTTATTGTATCTATTTCTTAATGAATGATAAATTATTGCACAGCATCTTGTTTCAACTCTGAAATGATTTTTTTTGTTTTGTATTTCCTTTGATGAAATACTAGAGGAGTAGATGAATACCCCCAAAAACTAGTATTTTTTCAGACGATTTCTTTCTTTTCAAAATTATCCTAGGCTTGTGAACAAATACATTTCAAACTTCAGATAAGTTGCAAATTTAAAGTTACTTGTTAGAAATATTAAAATTCTATGATATATGTTTTTAGTGTATGATAGACATCTTTTCTGACAACCAGAAAATACAGATTCCGCCTGTTAAAGAAAAAGAAAGTACAACAGAACCTGATGACGTATCTGATTCTCCAAATTCAAAATCCATGCCAAATATTGTTAAAAAGACAGATCAAAAGGAAAACAGCCCTCAAAAGGCTACTGTTGTAAAGTGGGCTGATGAAGAAAGCACAAAGCTTCAGAAAACAGCTGAAATACAGATTTCATCTGTTAAAGGAAAGGAAAATACAGGAGAGCCATCTAAAGACATGCATATTGTTAAGTGGGCTGATGAGCATCAAGAGGAAAACACACAGCTTCAGAAAACAGCAGAAATACAGGCTGCTATGATAAGAACTTTAGAGAAAGAAATGAATGAAAAGGACAGTTCAGATCACAAAACAGTCACCAAGTCTAGTTCATGTAGTTTACTTTAGTTTAGGGTTTGAAGCAGCTTAGTCAGTTAATCTAATATCTATTTAAAATCTATTAATGAAGGAAATGTAATATTAACATATACAGTGAAAAATTAAGGGTTTATGAAGTGAAAACTTTTAATACATCATCTAGGAAAAAATCTAGACCTTCCAAAAAAATTAAGGAAAAGATGGAAAAGTGAGAAGCATATTTTTTTTTTAAATATTTTTATTTTTATATGTGAATTTACCTAAGTACACCTGGTTACTAAATACAAGAAGATCACTTACATTGGGGCTCTCAATTTTGTGTGCATTAATAAATAATGTAACGGTCGATAATATTTACAAATCTGTTACATATAAACACCTTAGTCCACAATTGAAGTATCATTACTTTCAACAAAAACAGACATCAGCAATTTAATTACTTTTAATCAAGTTCCTTGCTATTGACAATCTTATTTATTTAATTTTATTGAAAGAGGCAATGGTCATTTTGAGCTCATTTTGTAATATGTTCTTGGAGTAGTCTGGGTTCTTTGCCAGTACTTTTATCATTCAAAATGTTATTTGTAAACTATGCATATCAACTTTCAATAATCTTTTGACTTTCACCTATCTGGTGAGCATCTTATTAAGCTAGTAGACCAGTTCAGTGCTTGCAAACATTTGACTACCTTAATTTATATCCCTGTTAGTGGGAACATCTGAATGAAAAAGTTCTTTTTTACATATCTATTTCATTTTAATTTCAAGATTCAAAGTATGGGCAACTGTGAATCTTTGACATGCAATTTAAGAAGTCTTGTAAATCAAGTGATATTGTTTTGGTTTAATTTAAAATTAAAATGTGGATAAATTATAGTTATCACTCTTTCCCAGAATAATGATTGAGGACTTACATTAAGTCCAGACGATGTTGAGTTTGCAATAGACCACTTTCGAGTTCATCCGTCACCGGAAAAAACTCGTCAATTATACACGCTTTTATCACCGTCATTTGTGCGTTTAGGGGCGTCGTCACTTCCCTTCCAATGTTGAGCGAGTGGTTGGAAAACTATAATTCTATATTATACGTATTATTCGGCAAATTGAATTCTCAAAATTGACAATCAAAACTGTTGTCATTAGGGAATTGTCAGTAAGTACCTACAGAGCAACCATTATTTCTAGTTTATCCTGCACAAAGACGATCACTAAGACGCTTGATGAACGTAAATAGTGCAGGGATACAGGCGACCCCCTCTATCTGGTAAATGACGTCATAAAGGCGTGCATAATTGACGAGTTTTTGCCGGTGACGGATGAACTCGAAAGTGGTCTATTATTTTAGTTTTAATAAATTTTATAAAATTACTTTCCATATATATTGATCTGTAAATATGAACTAAGATTAGTCTTTTTGATGCACATTTGATCCTTTTCATTTGTATATTACTTGTACACACCAAATTACCTCATTTTAATACATCATGCTTGTTGGGTTATTAAGTTTTACATATTTAAAGTGCCTAACCCAAGTTATATCATACTTTTAACAAATGGTTTACTAGAAATAGCTTAGATCTAGTATTGAAAAAGTAATTTGCAGAATAGAAACCACATAGACAATTGTTTGCTTTAAAAACAACCCTGATTTTTTTCCTTCAAAAAATATGTTGCCTTTTTCATTGCTATTATATATTAGTTAGATAATTTTTAAATCTAAAAAACAAATTTTTTAACCAAGCTCAGATGTAAATGCACCTTAAATGATCATTTGTACCAATTATTTGAAGTCTTTTTTAAATATTTGAGTATTTTATATGTATATACCTAAATTTAGGTAAATTAAATAGCCTTCCAAATACTTTTCAATCCCTAACACTACTGAAAATTGTCGAAATCCAGATATGGTGAAAAAATTTAGCACCTCATGTTGTGGTTTACCATCTTTAACAAGTTTATTGTTTTCTACTTGGTATTAAATTAATATGGAGATCGTTAATGGCAGTCAGCAGGGTTCAAGAACATCAGTTGTTCTACCTTTTAGCAATGGTTAGTCAAGTGCGTATTGTAAAAATATATTTTTTCACTCTTTTGGTCTTTTGGAAAATGTTGTTTGTGCTGTATTTAGACAGCTCTACAACGAAATTTGTTACATGCATGCACACATATGAAAATTGCGATTTTTATCCAACACAATCTTAAGTTTGAATGTTGTTTTCTATTTACACGGTATAAACAGAATTTTCTGTAAGTTTTCATCCATGTCTTTTACTTTCGGGGTTCGTAATTCTTGAAGTGTCAGTAGTTTTGATTTTCGTATTCCACTTTCGATTAGACTCTCTGGGTATAAATGTTGTGTCAAATAGCCTTTTAATTCCTTCAAACGTACAATTCGAATGTTATTATCCGATACTATAGCACAAATCCGCCTGGCCATACAGTAAGGTATATTTCGTTTTGGATGGGACGGATGACACGAATGAAAGTTTAAGTATTGATGGGTGTCTGTGGATCTGCCGGAACGTCACAAACCTCCTTAACGACGTCGCCCATAAGGAGGCTATATCAGTTATCCTGAAGAGTCCCAATAGAAGGATGAAATCGATTGAACTGGAACTGTTAACTTGTTACTTATTTTACTAATTATTTTATGAATATATATATCTGCATATATATATTGTCTATAATTTTTATGAATTTTAAAATCAATTCTGTGATGTATTTAATTTTTATAATATATATTCTTTTTATATGTGATCTACATGATGACTTTATACATATTTTACTTCTATTCATAGTTTTTAGAAATGTTTTTATTTGATATGTTTTGGTATTTGAAAGGTCATAAATTAAACAGACTCTTTCAGTATGACAACAACATTTTATATTACATGGAACAAAAGACTAATATGAGCTGTCTCAATCACTAGGCAGTTGTCACTGTCTGTATATTATATACCTAAGATTATTTTATTTCTAAGAAAGTTACAGATTACAAATTTATTCTAGTTGACATACTTCACGACCTTATAACAGCCCTCAAACTAGCACATTTTAATTCTACATTGCTGGCCCTCTTTATAGATATTTGGAATGTAATTTTATGCTTGTATATGCAGTTCTGTCAACTTTTCATGAAATTAATGCATAAGATTTGGCAAAGATTGTAAAGATCAAAGAGAAAAAACAATAGATCAATGAAAATGCTGAATAAGCATGAAAATGTGTAAGTGACATTAAGTCTTATGCTAAATGCATAAGACTTGGTAGTGCTGGTATATGTTGTCAAAGTCTTACATAAATTTTGTCTAGCTGATACATGTAGTAGTTGACATGTCTTAATGTACATTTATTGGAGAATCTAAAAAGATTTTCTAATTGTGACATTGTCTCATTTGATCACAAGGACTTGTGGATAAAAACTGGGAAGACTACAAGCATTTGAATGAAAGAAAAAATAAATAAATAAATAAACAGACATAAAGATCACTATATACTTATGGTAAACTTCTTCTTTTAAAACATACAGTTATAATTTCTAAAAATATGAATTAGTTCATTTGAAAGTTGAGTTTTGTGGTCCTTTCTTCTGAACTCCTTATGTGGGAATAAAATGTCTAATGCTTTTAGAAGATATTTTTTATCTTCATATAACACCCTTACACTGTAAGTTATGCCATTACACTTTGAGAGTAGCCATTTGATATAAAATAAGGAGATGGTGTAGAATTGCCAATGAGACATCTATCCACCAAAGTTCAAATGATGTGCATTTAAGCAACTGTATGTCACCAAACAGCCATCAATAAAGATCTGAATTCTAACTGTATACTAAGCCATAAAAGGCCCAAACATGACAAAATATAAAAAATGAAATAAAAAAAAAAAAAAAAACAACAGAAAACATTAAACAAACAAAAAATTGGCTGACAGCAACCAAAGTCAACTACTGGATTACAGGGACCTGACTCTGGACAGGCTCATATAGAATGTTGCTGGTTAAACAAGTTTATGAGTGCTTAACCATCCCCTAATCAGGGACAATTTAAACAGCATACCACCGGAACAAAAAGTAAAAATTATTTGAAAATGGCTTGACACACCAGTTTGATACAAAGTTCAAAAAAGCAACATGATAAAAAAAGACACAGAAAACTCACTGTTATTATTCAAAGCCAAAGTTTGTACTATGCACCTTTTTTCATTCAAAAAAATGTGTTGCTTTTCCTGAATATATTAAATCTATTATGTTTATTTATTTATTGTGACATTTAATTGTTATTTATTTGTTATTTATGATGTTAGTCAATCACATTTGAATCATATCTAAAAATTGTTGATCTTTTTGTATATTGTTATATATATCCACTTTTTAGATAAAAATTAAAATGTTTTTTTTTCCTTCTGCATGTCTAGTCGGCCTTTTTTATCCATTATTTTCCATGTTTTAAGATCGGATGAAAGTTATCTCCCATATCCAACTTAGGACTGACTTTGTTAAACCTTATCTGAGTTCTAAACTACAGATACAGAAGATGACCAAAGTATTGGTCACCTGCATTTGTTTGCTATATATTTCATATAAAAACACATTTTTCCAAAAAATATTTTGAACGCATTTATGTTTGGGTTTTTATCAACAAGGTGTTAAAAGTCCATTGATTGTCTAAAGAATATTTGTTTATTTGGTCATAGATTGTCTTCAGGTGTTTTTATTTTCTCTTGATGTGAACACATACATTAATTTTTTACAATTTAATTTGGCTGAATTTATTATTAAAGCATATTTCTGAACAGAAAAAAATATTTGTGTTTATCAAGTGAGAAAATGAAAAATATCTTCAACACAAAAACAAGAAAATAAACAAATAAACCTGTGACAAGTTTGCTTCTGTTGGTACCAAAATGTTCAAAATCAAACCAAAAGTGACCCCAAGATTATATTTTTTTAATTTGGTTTTTATATGAAACATATAGTGAAAATCTCAAGTGACAAATGGCCACACTCTGTATGTAATACGTAGTAACAGATTTCACATGAACTATATTGTAGTAAACTTATTACTTTTGACCTGTCAACCAATGCTGTACTTTGAAATAGGTCAGGAAATTACTACCAGGGGTAGTACCATTTTTTTCTGCACTTTGTTTATTAAAATACTACTTATCGTATGGTGAGCAAAGACAAAAGGGGAGGTGGGTACCTCAATTTGCGTAATCAACTCCTCTTACTGTTTTAAACAAGATCCTTGAAACTTGAAAGAAAGATTGCACACATATTGAATAATTCAACCAGACTGTACAACAGGAAATACAGTACTTCAAACAACACTACAAAATTCTTTCAAAATCATGATGACCATTGAACAACTCAATTTGTTCATGAATCAACCATAATTTAAATCCGATTATTACCATTGAACTGTCCAAGTAAAATAATGCAAATAGATGGTATATTGGCAATTTATACCATGAGGTAAAGTATGCAGAAATTAACACAAATTTAATGACCAAAACAAAATCAAAAATAAACAAGAGCAAAATTGGACAACATAAAAGATAATACAAATGGCAATGGAAATGGAGAACGTGTCAATGAGACAGATACCTGATCAAAGAGCAGAAAACAGCTAAAGAATGTTAACGGATTTCAACACAGCAAGAAAATAAAAGTCACCCAGAATGATCAAGGATTTAACTGAAATCACAAGGTGTTGAACTAATTAGCACTGAACCAATTATACTGACATTAAGCTTGTGTATCAAAAGTATCGTTTTTATGACCCAGTTTATTTCATTTTTTGTCAAGCCTGCCACTTTTGTCGCAGAAAGCTCAACATTGGGATAGTAATCCGGCGGCGGCGGCGGTGTTAGCTAACTTCTTAAAAGCTTTATATTTAAGAAGGTGGGAGACCTGGATGCTTCATACTTTGTATATAGATGCCTTATGATACGAAGTTTCCGTCAGTCACATGTCAAATGTCATTGACCTCATTTTCATGGTTCAGTGATTACTTGAAAAAAAAAAGTTAAGATTTTTTGTAATGTAAATTTCTCTCTTATAAGTAGTAGGATAACTATATTTGGTATGTTCATACCTTGCAAGGTCCTCATGCCCATCAGACAGTTTTCACTTGACCTCGACCTCATTTCATGGATCAGTGAACAAGTTTAAGTTTTGGTGGTCAAGTCCATATCTCAGATACTATAGCCACTGAATAGGTCTAGTATATTCGGTGTATGGAAGGACTGTAAGGTGTACATGTCCAACTGGTAGGTGTCATCTGACCTTGACATCATTTTCATGGTTCAGTGGTTATAGTTAAGTTTTTTTGTTTTGGTCTTTTTTCTAATACTATATGCAATTGATTAACTTTATTTGGTGTATTGAAATATTTTATGATCTATATGTCAGTAGCACATGTTTTATCTGACCTTGACCTCATTTACACGGCTCATTGCTCAGTGTTAAGTTATTGTGTTTTGGTCTGTTTTGCTTAAACTATAAGCAATAGGTCATTTATATGTTGTATGGAAGAATTGTTAGCTGTACACGTCTGCCTAGCATGGTTCATCTGACCTTGGCCTCATTTTCATGTTTCATTGATCAATGTTCAGTTGTTTTGGTTAATGTTAAGTTTATGTGACAGTTGTAATGAAGCTATATTTAGGACTATCAACATAATATCAATGATTAGTAAAGAAAGCGAGACATTTCAGCGTGTGCACTCTTGTTACATAAACAACCTATTAATCTGTCGTTCTATTCTGTAAAAAACACTTTCTGTAATGATGTTTCAATGATTTCCCCCCTCCTATTTTCATTTTATATTCAGATATATAAAAATGTTCAATATAGTCAATTATTGAATATACATTCTTCAAAAAAATCCCCTGTATAAAACTAAATCCCAAATCCCTGAAACTTCACAGAAAGATTGTACATCATATGTTGAATTTGCACACCTGATATTAAGGAGTTGTATTAGATTTTTTTCTAAATTTTCTTAGGCTTAGGAACCATGTCATTTTCAGCAATATTTACAAAAGATACTACAAGGTTTGTGAGGGGTGAAACAGGGTTACTCAATTTCCAATTTTTTAATTTTTTTTTTTGGCGTCCGACTTTTTTTACACCCCCACATCTTTCCTCCACCCCCTAATATCTCACAATCCTCCTTTTTTCTTCCTATATCCCATAGCTCCCAATAGTGTGTCAGTTTCATCGTTTATGTAATCAAATCCTCCTACAGTTTTCAACCAAGTTATTTTTGCAGATATTGAACTGACAGTTGCATGTTTAATTTTGATTCCAGTTGCATTCATAATCTGTGATATTGAATCATTATATGCGATTTTTTTTGTTTTGTTTTATATACTTTTAACCAGAATGTTAGAGAATAAATAACTCAATTTTGTATTGGCGTTATTTTGTATTGGCGTTACATAATAGTGTTTTCGTTTTGTTGTGTTCTGCATAGCTTTATAATCGGACTCTCTCTCTCTAAGTCTAGCTTACTTTATTTTCACATATGACCATGCGAAAGAATTGAAAAGGTGAAATTCACATCTATATTTTACTTAGTACTCGTTCTCATAATTCTGCTCAAAAACATTCCCATCAGAGTCACTGTGAAACTATACATACCTTAAACTGGTGTGAATCGGATAGGGGTACCCAAAAATCGAAAGGGTCTGGGAATACATATGATCGAATTATTTAATTTGCAAATGATTTGATCTTTCTCTAACCTTTTCGACATGTTTCAGGTTTATTTTACTAATAAGAGTTTGCCAACAAAGATACAATTAAAATATATAAGAAAGACATAAAATAACCTTGGTAATCATAAAGGTACCTACCTTCCCCTTAAAAAAACTAATCAAAGATACCTGGTTTATATTTTTTTTAAGACATATACAAAAGACTCATAACTGACGCTCAATCAAACAAAGTTAAATGGACCAAATAAATTGATACCATATATTCTACTCGTACTTTTAGCCTTAGTAATTTCATTTGTCACGGACACAATCCAGTCCCCCCTATTTATCGACGGATGCTACTAGAACATGAACCTAAGATCCTAGGACTGGGGTCTTATCGCCAACTTTTATATGATCATTTGTTAGAACTCACGATTTTCTACCTACTTCTGACATACTCCTCAGAACCTGCCACATCGTACAAGGGTTCATACGAAGTAAAAATAAATTATACACAAATTATACAAGTATTTTCCTATTTAAGAAGGGTATGAAAGTGGCCATGTTTTCCCACGTAGTCTTATATTGTCTAATATATAGTTGAGGAATATGACAGTCATTACCCATGTTGTCTAGTGAACTTCCCATTTATTAACATTGTCGTAGTGAAAGAAATTTGGAATTTCGGAATTCCCCTGATTGTTTAGTCACTGGAATTAAATTCAACATTATGCCTTCATTATAGAAGCCCGTCAAGATCGAAAATCAAACTCTAATATTCTAAATGTTTTCACTTTGTAAGAATTCAGGACTTTGAATTATTTGTAGCTGGTTACAAACTATTTACCGAGCGGAGCGCGATGTAAAGAATGCCACATGCTCCTTATAAAAACTGGTACTGTTGTGAATTGATTGAACATTGTTAATTTTTGAAGAATTTTAATAGTATGAAATTCAAAACAGTGTAGCTGTGGCCATTGATTGACACATTAAAATCATTCATTGACTGGGACAATTTAGGTGAACGTTTGTATGTAACGACCAATGCTCACTATGTACTTTTTAAAGACACTTAAACTATGGGGTCACCAAAGGTTCTCAACACCTAAATAAAGTAATTCGAAAAATTAATCAGAAATAATATTAAATATTAAAGCTATTAATACCATCCTTGAAAATAGACACCATATTCTCACACTAGAATATACCATGAGAAAAGAATCAACTAGAACACCCATATTTTTGAATACAAACATTGACTTTAGACCATTCTATGGATCAAATGAAGCCAAGGACTTCTTTGTGGGAAAATTAAAGATTATACGTCAAGAATCTGACCAGGGTATCCTGGAAAAACTAACCGCATCCTGCAAGGAGTTTACTACCAAATGTACAGTCGATGCTGATAAACTTAAATTGGACTTATACAAAGAACTAAACACTGGTTCCGAAAGTGGTAACAAGGCTATAAGTGAGTTCAATGATGAACTGCTTAAACTTAAAAACAAGTGGACGGAAGAATATAGAACAAGTGTGAACAGAATGAACTCAACATCGGTAAACACCAACAAGTTTAATAGGGACATGAGGGATCGAAATCGCCCTTATTACAACAGGCACGATTCTACTGGCAAATTAAATAGAAGAAGATAAACTGTGCATCTGAGTATATTACGCTATTTGTTCCTACTTAATTTTTGGACAATTATATTACTATACAAATGTAAGTCTACCTAAGATTAAAACATTAAACTTGTATGTTATGATAGATGTTGGTATTTATTTATTTCTATTTTAAATTTTCTATGACTGGTTACTAAACTTATGATGAAAATTATATTAGTATTGGCCATATTAACTACCACTGTACATATTATAATTAAACCTTATTTATTACCCCTAAAACGAAACGATAAGGATATAATATCTCTCAACCCGGCACACATTAAATTAAATGCAGAGTATACCAGTTAAGACAGATAAACAGTATCGATTAAAACAATCAAATATCTATACACTATACAACGTAACAGAATCAACGATATCAATTGTATTATAATCTAATATTCAGGGATGTGCAGAAAAATGAAATATTTATAAAAAAATAACATTGTACAAAACCACAAACTACAATTATTTACGCTATGGGAAGATCTTAGGAGGTCATATATTCCATTCATAACTATTCAGCCAATTAACCTTCTGCAAGTCATTCTATTTTTATCACAAATCTGACCCAAACATTATCTGCAGGTGATCGCTATGTAACACGAGAAATGAGGTTAACATAGCACGTGCACAGAATCAGTTCACTACTTTACAATCAACATGGCCAGACGCTTTAAACGAACTATTAAAAACAAAAAAGTACGACATAAACTTGTAGAAAATAACAACAATAAAAGGAGTAAATTACATACCAAGTTAGTAAAAAATGCCAAATTATTTGTAAAAAATTTGTCGGGACATAATTTGACGGATCATGAAACCTTATTACTTGCAAAAGGTGTAAAGTTCATAATTAACCCTTCGAACAAAAATGCCATACGAAACGTTATGGAGGACTTTGACGAATTCTCAAGAAAACTTAGATGTCGATATCTCTATAATGATGGTAGAATTTACAAGAGACACCCTTTTTACATAAATTCGGGATATAAACCGCTGGATTCTTGTCCAG
The DNA here is from genome assembly GCF_965363235.1 of Mytilus galloprovincialis. Lineage (NCBI taxonomy): Eukaryota > Metazoa > Mollusca > Bivalvia > Mytilida > Mytilidae > Mytilus > Mytilus galloprovincialis. Next base: position 37,227,241 of record NC_134840.1, on the reverse strand, counting down.
CAATTGAAAATTACATATTCTCAACAAAAATAGAACTTAGTAGAATGAAAATAAACAAACACACCCGAAATATATCCGCCGAGGAATTGTCAGCTATTCGGAATCTAAAGAAAAATAATAACATTATAATACGTAAAGCAGACAAAAACTCAACACTATGTATTCTTGACAAAGACAACTATTTACGTGAAGGGTTAAGACAATTACATAATATACATTACGAAGAAATTGTTGAATCCAACGTAAAGGAGGTAGCTGAAACGGCATTTAGTATAATCAGAGACCTACATAATGATAATTATATTGATAATATAACATTCAAATATTTGAAAGAAAACATCAATACAACTAAAGTAGGAAAATTCTATCTGTTGCCTAAAATACATAAACTATCCCAAAATATACTATCAGAAATGGAGAGAAATGAAACAGCTAGACGAGAAAATTTAATTCCAGGCAGACCAATTGTATCACTGTGTGGTACGCCCCTACACAATATTGGGCACTATATCGATTATTTTCTTGTTCCACTTGTTAAAAAACAATATACATATATAAAAGATACGTCAAGTTTTATTAATTCGATTGAAAATATAAAACCACAAAGAGACTGCTATCTAGTAACATTCGATGCAAAAAACATGTACACTTGCTTTACATTTAATGAAATACTAGAAGCCACTAACGCGGCACTGACCAATATTGATCCATGCAAGTGAGTATGAAATCAAAGTTCCACCAAAGGACAGTATACTTCGCCTATTAAGGCTTATTCTAGAAAACAATGAATTTATTTTTAACAATAAACTTTACCGTGAAACCTTGGGCGTGCCGATGGGCGGATCGGCGTCTGCTGAATTGGCAGATCTTACAATGTTCGTCATTCTTGAAAACGTTTTACAACGCTTTCAGCACAGAAACAAAATGATAATGACTTCCAGATTTAGGGATGATGGCTGGATTATATATTCCGGACCTATAGAAGAAATACACGAACTATTTACAATAGCTAATACTGCACACCCGCACTTGAAGTTCACCTACGAATTTTCCCGTAATGAAACAATATTCTTGGATACTGTCATATATAAAGGAGAAAGATTCTTTAACGAAGGCATACTAGACATTAAAACCTATTTCAAACCAACTGAAACATTTCAATATCTACACAGATACAGCTCACACCCGAAAAGTGTTTTCAAAGGATTTATCAAGGGTGAAGTATTGAGATACATCAGAAACACCAGTAGCAAAACTGAACTTAAAAAACAGTTAGAAGCTTTTAAAACACGTCTCCTCAAACGAGGATATAAAATATCTGAAATCAACGAAATTTTTAATCAAACACAAAATATAGAAAGGAAAAACCTGCTTATACAACGCCAAACGAAACGGGAACAACCACTAGTTATGTTAACAAAATTCAACCCATCTATACAGAAACTGAAAAATATAATTACAAAACACTGGAACCTTATTTCATTAAACCCTAATTGTTTGAACATATTTAATCGCCAGCCTATTATAGCTTATAAAAGACATACAAATTTACAAGAACTATTATCAAAGCATTAGTGGGTATAGTTTGCTCAACCTTTCACAACACAATATGATACTGATCTCACAAAAAATAAATCATAATTAACTAATATGTTATTCAAGGACAACCGGTGTATGGTCCAATATAATATACGAAATAAAACAAAAAACATAAATAATACGCCAATATACAACTTATTGAGTCGACCACTGATGAAGCCGGACTCGGGGATCTTTTCCCCAAACACGGCAGAAACACCGGGCCTAACATTCATGCTCATGGGTGAGCTCGGATGGGCTATTTAAATATATCAATTATATAAATCAAAACACAAAGGTTATTCCTGATTAATTTTTCGAATTATTTTATAATTAAAGGCGTTAAGAAACCTTTGTTGACCCCACAGTTTAAATGTCTATCGTAGGTACGTCATGAACAGTGGTTGTTACAGACAAACGTTCACGTAAATTGTCCCAGTCAATGGATGATTTTGATGGGTCAATCAATGGCCACAGCTACACTGTTTTGAATTTCATACTAATTTGTATATCGCTGCAAATGATTGCTTCATTGTAACTTTATTGTAATAACGGTACTAGATAGTAATGTGAACGTTCAAAGATGTTCCTCACACCTGTTAGTTACAGAAATTTCTTTGAAAGTTTCGTGTTCTTAAATAGGGACAGAAAGCTCGTTAACTTTGTACTTTTCATTTTGTTTTACTATAATATGTACAGATAGCATTTGTTCGTAAGAAGTTTTCGTCAACATTTAGAGAGTCGGGTTTAATTTCCAATATAAAAATAATGATGTCGTATGATTGCCATGAGACCACTATCATGAACTTGAGACCAAAATAAATATAGGATGTAAACATACTTATATAAGTAAGAAACAAGAATGTGTCCAAAGTACACGAAGGCCCCATCCGCACTGTCATTTTCTATATTCTGTGGACCGTGAAAATGGTATAAAATCTCTAATTTGGCATTAAAATTAGAAGGATCATGTCATAGGGAACATGTTTACTAAGTTTCAAGTTGATTTGACTTTAACTTCATCAAAAACTACCTCGACCAAAAACTTTAACCTGAAGCGGGACAGACGGACGGACGGACGAACGGACGGATGCACAGACCAGAAAACATAATGCTCATTTATGGTCCATAAAAATGTGTGAAACACGTCAAAACAGAAAAACAACTGCCTGATTTATGCTAAAAACAATAATCGACGGGCTCCTGACTTGGGACAGGTTCATAAAGAACGTGGAGGGCTGTGAACCATGCGCTCTCCCCTCTAATGAATAAACTGGAAAAAGAGTTAAAAAGGATTAACTCATCAGAAGACACAAATCACAAACAAAACTACAATAAAAGAAAACATGAGGAATGTGTCCATGGTTAATGGATGCTATCATTATCATTTTCAATGTTCAATGGACAGTGAAATTTGGGTAAAAACTCTTAATTTGGTATTAGAATTAGAAAGTATAACAGGAAACAAGTGTTCTAAGTTTCAAGTTTTTTTTATTAACTTCATAAAAAACTTTAACCTGAAGCTGGACAGACGGATGGACAGACAAACGGACGCACATACCGAAAAACATAATGTCCCTAGTTTGGACAAAAAAAAAAAAAAAAAAAAACACCAGGTACCGATCTAAGAGTACTTGCAGTAACTGATAGTTAGTTCAACTCACAAATAAAGCATGTTTTTCCCAGACTAAAAAAATCAATCAGTACACAAACTTTAAAGTAAAATTGTACAGTTTTACAGTCACTACGTTTTACATTATATTACACAGCTGAAAAAAATGAAAACAAATTCTTACGTACTGTGTTCTTGGTACATTTCGCTTAACCTATCAATAGTTGTTAATATACCATCTCCCTAGGATTAGGTCATTTAGTCAATTATAAACATATATAAATGTCACTGACTTCACTCAATAAATTAATCCTCTTTTATAAATTCAAAATTGTGGAAAAGTATTTATAATAAACATGTTTTTGATGATATGTTTATCGCCAATGAGTTGTGAAAATAGGTGTGCACAAAATTTGAATTTCAATTATTTTTCTCGTCATTTTAACGATGGTCTATCCAATTTTGCTCGATACTGCCGAGAAAAGGCAATAATAACTAAATATTGCTAAAAAAAATTGTAAAGAATTTTAAAAACTTGTAGTCCAGTTGGGTCAAGCGAAAATAATAGGAGATATTAGTGGTTTCCCCCACCTTTTTGTAAATATAGCGTTGAAACATCATAGAATCATGTTTTAATAACAATTCAAATATGCCATTGAAAATAAAGAAACTTATTAAACTTAATAATTGAATGGCGCACAATTTATGGAGTATATAAGTCGTATGTATTAGAAGGTTTTCGCAGACATTCAGAAAAAATGGACCTACGAATCCTTGTTTTCTTACTAGCATCATGTATTGCAATAGTCCCTGCTGCTCAACTGAAAGGTAAATTGTTCCTCAAACTTTAATTCTGAAGGATTAGTTTTAACATTTTGTAACATTATTTTAATTTGATGAAGAACACCATCAATAAAGAAATAATTTTATTGTCGGCTACTTTAATTGCATGTTTAGATAGACATGACTACTGCAGCTAGCAATGATCACATTTCTTTTTCAACAAAACTCAATATAGATTTTAGACATATCAATATATAGAAAATGACTTTAAGAAACAAGTTGCTTTATTTTACAGAGGAAATTTGGGATCCTTTACCTAAAGCACTAGGACCCGATGGTGACGAAAAAATGCTTTCAGATATTGGTAATTATCTGTACAGACATACTGAAAGAAAATGTAAGTCTTTTATATTACATATCCTTCATACATTGGTTGTCTTAGATGTATTGAATTTACATAGACTGATTCAGAATACATGTCTGTCATACATTGGTTGTCTTAGATGTATTGAATTTACATAGACTGATTCAGAATACATGTCTGTCATACATTGGTTGTCTTAGATGTATTGAATTTACATAGACTGATTCAGAATACATATCCTTCATACATTGGTTGTCTTAGATGTATTGAATTTACATAGACTGATTCAGAATAATGTCTGTCATACATTGGTTGTCTTAGATGTATTGAATTTACATAGACTGATTCAGAATACATGTCTGTCATACATTGGTTGTCTTAGATGTATTGAATTTACATAGACTGATTCAGAATACATATCCTTCATACATTGGTTGTCTTAGATGTATTGAATTTACATAGACTGATTCAGAATACATGTCTGTCATACATAGGTTGTCTTAGATGTATTGAATTTACATAGACTGATTCAGAATACATGTCTGTCATACATTGGTTGTCTTAAATGTATTGAATTAACATAGATTCAGTAAACATATCCAGTGGTTGTCTTAGATGTATTGATTTAACATAGAATTGATAATTTAACATTTTATTATTGTATAGCGAAATATAATGCCAAAACTGGCACATTTACTGATAAAAGTTTCGATTGCTATATGTAAATTTTATAAAGATGTTTTGCTCCTGCTTGTAATATGGTGTGATATTTCTGCACTAAAAGGTAATCTTATGCACATCAAAACAGAAGACTGGTACCACTCAAAGAAGATTTTACTGGTAAAACTGTAGTAGAATTTCCTATTGTAACGAGTTTAGAAGATTTTATCATTTTGTGAATTTGGTTTTGTTGGCAGATCAATGATCCTCTCTGTTTATATCTTTACAGGGAATTCTGTAGCAAACGGAAAACAGGATAACATAGAAGAACGAGCTACCGGGCCTTGTATGTATATTATTAACACATGTGTTGAAATCCCATATGTATGTAAAATATAAAAAAAGAAGATGTGGTATGATTGCCAATGAGACAACTATCCACAAAAGGCCAAAATGACACAGACATTAACAACTATAGGTCACCGTACGGCCTTCAACAATGAGCAAAGCCCATACCGCATAGTCAGCTATAAAAGGGCCAGATAAGACAATGTAAAACAATTCAAACGAGAAAACTAACGGCCTTATTTATGTAAAAAAATGAACGTATGAAGTATATAATTGTGTTGAACTCCTTTTAAAAAAACATGTGCATTAATGAGGAAATAATCGTAAAACGGTTATATTATTTTTTAATTCATTATTTTGTCTACTGATATTTTTTGAGATTTTTTTTCTAGTAATGCTATCGCACACCTAACAGTACATTGTATATATATGTTGTGTACAAGTTATCATTTTGTACAAATTATAATTTGTACTTTGACTTTGTACACATTGTAATTTGTACAAAAAGTGCTTGTACAAATTATAAGTTGTACAAAATTTGACCTAAATTCACTTATAACTTGTACAATAATTCATGGTATGGATCTTGTTATCAAAAAGCATTGATACAGTAACACTAAAGAAATTCTATTCCAAGACAACACAATAATCCCTTGTTTACAAAATACAGAAACAGTTCTGTATCATTGTTCGAGTATGTGTGACTATGTGTGAGTGAATTATGGCATCGAGAATTGCACAACATATCTTGCTATTTACATTCCTGTTTGCCCCCCCCCCCCCTTTCCCCCTTTGCATTCACATGAAAGAAAACCCTAACCATCAGTTTTTGAAAGCTTTTTATCTGCTTCGTGTAGCGAAAGTCAAAGCGCAGAAGGTCAATTTTTTTTTATTCTATCAGAATTGTCACAGGGGCCAATTTCTATTGGGCTTTAAGAACTAACTGGCATGCGTGTACCAATTACAGTTACTGTCTCTAGGTATGTTTGCATTTTGTTAATAAGGTTTATTATTGGTTATATAAATGTGTGTATCATTTTTTTATAACACAATCCATACTATAAATTATTGTACAAGTTATAAGTGAATTTTAGTCAAATTTTGTACAAATTGTAATTTGTATAGGCACTTTTTGTACAAATTACAATTTTTACAAAGTCAAAATACAAATTATAATTTGTACAAAATGATTACTTGTACACAACATGTATATACTAAACAACTATTTACAGTACGAACTTCTAGGTCATGGAAAAGTCTTAATGAATGCACAGGATCCCGTACGATCTGAATCTTAAAAAGAACAAAACAGTAACACAAATTTCACACTCATCTGACCCATTCTTATGTTTACAACATTTTAGTTTTTTTTTTAAAAAGCGAATGTATTAAGAATTTTTGTATGAGCGCTTCTTCAAGTATAAAAAAAAACAACATTTTTATATGGAACGGAACATCTAGAACAGGCGATACTGAACAGTTTTGAAGAATGGTTCAAATGTAAGATTGTAATACACAGAGATGTTATAAACATCGTATTTAATTTGACAAATATTTCGGCACATCAAGTCAATGTCTCTATCTATTGTGACACATATCATATTTACACATTAACAAAAGAGCATTTTTATTAAAGCTATATACTAGTATTTATTCTTATCTAAACTCTTATGATATTTTTTGTATTGTTTTTAGATCGGCATTATTTATGCAATAATGATAATAGATTCGTGTACTGTGACTTTTCTAAGAACTTAAAAATGAATGTACTAATAGGCCATTGGGGACGAACAAGTCATACCATATGTCATCATGGCAATATCGACCAAAACGGTTGCATCAAAGACGTTACTTTCAAAATAAAAGAAGTATGCGATGGCCGTTCGTGGTGCAGAGTGACGGCAAGCAATGCATTTTTTGACAATCATGATCCATGCGGTGGAAACCCAAATTATCTCAATTTTACCTACGAATGTATACCCCCAAGAGGTAAGCAATTTGTTATTCTGGATTTAAGGAGATGTGAGGTAAGCATTGATGAAACAGCTTTCTACGAAAGAAAACGCACACACATCAAAGATAAACATAGTCTTTAACAATCATGAGACAATCCAGATTTTTTTCATTCGACCGTTTACAAAATGTAATATCTGTACCATCGGTCAAGCTTCAATTAACCCGAACCTAGACAATTGACAAGTTTGCTAACAGCAGCTTTTTTGTTTGTCAGTATGGGACAAACTTCATGTTAGACTTTTCTCAGGGCCATAAAAAGCTGGAATTTCATATAATTTAACGTTCAGCTATGTTGATGATGTTCTCTGACTTATTCAATGTTTGGTGACTATGTTGATCGCATTGAATATGTCTAAAATAGTTTAAGCAAATATAAACATCATAGCAATACTGAGATGTCATTGCATTCGAATTTTGAAAACACCGACATTCTTGTTAGTTTTGGATAAAATCTAAAATTAGCAATACTGAGATGTCATTGCATTAGAATTTTGAAAACACCGACATTCTTGTTAGTTTTGGATAAAATCTAAAATTAGCAATACTGAGATGTCATTGCATTAGAATTTTGAAAAACACCGACATTCTTGTTAGTTTTGGATAAAATGTTAATTATTTAACATACTTTATATTTGATTTATATTTCTTCCCATTTGCAAAACTATTATTTTTTCGTTCCTTTGTAGAAAAAAATATAATTTATTCCTGTATGTTATTTCTGCTTGTTTAATTGTTTTGAATATATATCTCATTTAGAGTTTTTGTATACTGACAAGTTTTTGTATACTGACATTTGTTACATGCAAGTTATTCATGTAATCGAATGTCCCCAGAATCATGGGATCATGTTTCAACATTAGTATCAATTAAAGAAAAAAGAGATTCAAACATATTACAATTCTTTTTCAGAAACATGTAGACATAATTCATTTAAATGTACCAACAGCAAGAATTGCATCCCCATGACAAAAACATGTGATGGCATACATAATGATTGTGGAAATGGCGACATCAGTGACGAGGAACATTGTGGTATGTATAATTAACGGTGAAAAAAAAATAATATTAAAGGGTAATTGCTTTGGTGGATTACTTGTTCCCGAGTTAAAAGTATTTGTGTAAAGCTTCATATTTCAGGAGGTAGATGACCTAGATATTTCAAAATTATCTTGTATGTCACTGAGATACATATTTTGAGAAGGTATTGCTCGCAACTGATTCTCTATTTGTTACAAATCGATCTGCATTGCTTTGTTTTATCTTCATTTGATCACCCAACTTTTTAAAGTGAATTGTTTTTCGCGTCATTACATTAAGTTCCTTAGAGTTATCAGATGTAAAAAAAACAACAATTATTTGTTATTGTTCCTAAAATTTATGTAATGACATGTATGTAAAATGTTTTCGTCCAAATAAATAAATATCATTTCATTCTTTTTATGAAGCCGCAATAAGTCATTCACATAGATTAAGATCAGCATCGTTGATCAATTCAGAACTTAATTGTTTCAATTCTTACCACTTTATAAAACTTGAAGTATCGAGTAGTTTTCAATTATATTTATCAAACATATTCTTTTTAGATGTTATAAAAGACACAACAACAACAACAACCACGCCCACGACAACCACTACCACGCCCACAACAACAACTACCACGCCTACAACAACAACAACCACGCCTACAACAACTACGAGTAAGTATAGAGTGAACGGTTTGATGGTAAAAAAACTATTCCAAATTAGTCATTTCAAGCTGTACATACCAATACTCGACTGGTGTTATGATGATGCCCGAGGTTAGAATTTCATCCCGGAAAAAGGGTGAAGGGCTGACTTTTGAATTTGACAGTCATTTTATACATGTACGTGTACGAATCTTATTAAAAAATGAAAGTTCCTGATCCTCAAATGATCTTGTTCAAATATTGAATACATGTATGTGATACGAATCAGAATATTCATTTATTACAAGTTATTTTATCATTATACAGTAATGGGAATACACGGATGATTTTACCTGTATTCATATTTCAAATGCATACCTTTTTTGTGATTACTTTTGAATCATCCTCAAACTGTAGTGAAACAATCATAATGAAATATATTTTTTCAGATGAAAAAAATAATAAGCCTAGTCTCTTTAAAATATTTCAAAATATTTCAGTTGAACAATTGTTTATTAACAGATGACGAGTCTGATATATACACATGGAAAAAAGTATTGCCACACCAAATTGAAATTCAAATTAATAAAAAACACTTTTTTTTTTTTTTTTTTGTGAAAATAATTTGTTGAAATAGAACTAGTTAAACATTATTTTAATATCACCTGAGTTTAATCAATAAATATCGACTCTATCAGTTCTTATCTGCACATGCAGCTACTGTACTCGTAAACACTAAAACAGATGTTTTTATCCTCATTGTTTGAACACTTAAAATAACCAAGTTTATAAATTTATGTGACTGACACCTTGTAATTGGTCATCCACAACTCATAACTGCAGCAAGGTGGTAGAAAATAAGCATGAGGGAAGCAGGTATGTCGCTGTGACGATTGCACGTATTGTTGGTCATCACCATTCCACTATAAGTCGTTTTGAGAATAAAAATCAGGCAAGAAACGATGTTAAAGACCTTCCGAGGTCAAGAGGACCCCCTATAACATCTGCTAGGGAAAAATCAAGCATAATGAAGGTTGGTCAGAAGGGAACCCATTGCAAACAACACAATCTTAAAAAGAGAGTGATGACCATACAGGAGCCTTTAAACAAGAACTGTTCGAGATCGGCTCATCGCTACTGGTCATCGTGCGATAAAACCATTTCGGGGACCTTTGCCTATGAACAGACACACAGATACCCGTATCCAATATAGTGCAGAGCTCGCCAAAGTTGGAAATTAGCGTCGTGGAGGAAGATCCATTGTTCCAATGGAATTCGGTTTATCTTCCTTGGCCCAATCGTAGCCCGGTTTTGAACCATATCGAGCATATATGGAACACTATTGGGCGTAAAGTGCACGAAAGGACACCCCAGTTCAAACACGTCATGAAATAAACAATACCCTTCGTCAAGAATGGTTTCTGCTGCCTTAGCAACAAATTAGTTGACTTATGGCAGGAATCAGAAGACGTTAAGATGCGGTTATCCGTTTGAATGGAGTCTGCGCACAAAGTACTTATTCTTTGGCGTATAACGATCAACCATGATGTGAACAATCATCTAAAGATTAATTTTGAAATGTCTGACATTGTAAAGTTCGACTACAGTAAAAGTTGTAAAATGCGTTTTTTTTTGTATAAAAAACACTTCATTTTGTTATAAAAATTTTGGTTAGATAAAACTTTTTTTTTTAAAAATCAAGGTGTTGCAATACTTTCTTCCATGTGTATATATCTGTATTTGTGCAACGTTATTTGTTTTTATCACTGTCTTTCCAGAAAAACCTTCTGTCACTTGTGGTGTGCCTGTTCATCCTGCTGTGATCGATAGAAGTCTGGTTTCGCGTATTGTAAACGGAACAGAAGCTGTACAACACAGCTGGCCATGGCAAATACAGTTACGACTTTCTGGCGAACACAAATGTGGAGCTTCTATTATTGATGAAAATTGGGTTGTAACAGCTTCTCATTGTTTCTTTTTGTAAGTGGGGTTTCAAAATCAGTTGCAATTTCCGCAACCCTTACCCAACACAACGATACTTTCCTACATCTGTTTTTTTTTAACATTTATCTTCACAATATCGGCATTTATTGAAGAGAAACAAACTTGTTTAATCTTTACCTAGTGTGTATATTGTCATGTATGCCCACTGAAAGACAATGTTTTTTCAACTAATATAGAGATAGAATTTCAAATTCATATTGCCAGAAATGATAAAACATATTCTTTATATTACATGTAACTCAGTATATCTATTGGACAAATTGAGAAAAAAGTGAAGTTTTGAAACCAAGTTTTTCTCTCTAATTCACATTGCTTTTTTGTAGTCAGTTCTGGGTTGTTCAAAATACTAGTGCATTGCAAAAAAAAAAGTATGACACCGTTTACAATTTGCGCTAAGCGCATAGAATAACCCTTACCATACATATAGAAATGTATTTTACTAGTTTAAACCTTTACGTAACAGCTTGATATTTCAGCGTCAGACATTTTTTTCAAATTTATTTGGTCTATGTTTGTTATTTTGAAAAGCGATGAAGACATTTCTCACTGGAAAGTATATGCTGGAAAACATAACAAAGATGGTGACGAGCCAACACAAGAAGCACGAAATATAACAAAACGAATTAAATATACTATTACTGGTAATAATCCCTTAGATGGCGATATATCTCTACTGAAACTCGACAGCCCACTAAGGTAAGCAGTAATGTCATAGTAACCTCTACATAATATAAACTGTAAGTGAGAAATAATTGTACTGTTTAAGGCCCGAGGCGCATGCCTAATGGTATTTTCAACGAAGTTGTAGGAAAGGGAGTAGTATTAAAGTCGACACCGTAAAGCTTGGATACAATAATGGTGGATCATTTCATGATAATCCTTAAAAATGTGATTTGAATATACTGATTATTAAATGTCCGAAACTGGTCGAATTCCCGGATCCCGAAAGGGTCAATCCCGAAATCCCAAGTTTAAAAACACCGGATCCCGAAAAAGGTCCTGCCCCCTCTTGTGGCATTTTAAACGTACTACTAATGCTTTATTATAGTTTGTCCTCTAATAATCACTTAAATAATTTAAAAATTCGATTTGATTAATGATACTCCAAGGAAATTTCCCGATTTTGCCAATAACTCTAGATAATAATCAATTCTTTGTTATTTGCGGCACTTTTTTGATCGCTCTATGTGACTCTTTTGGGTGAAAAAATAATAATAATATTAATACGAAGGAGAAAAAGTCTCCATATGAACATGAGCAACAACATTAATAGGACTTAATAATAACGATGATAATAAGAAGAACTGAGCAAAAACTTTCGTCTGTGGTAGGTGTATCCACCGAAAACAAAACAAAATCAAACAAATAGATAAAAGAAATATGATAGGAACTTATATTTACCTGAATAACTGAAATGATTTCCATTACAGCTTCAGTGAAGCAGTCATGCCAGTGTGTCTTCCATCAAGAGAACCACGAGTCAGTGATACTTGCTGTGTAACAGGATGGGGAGATGTGAAAGGTAACTTAACCAATAGTAAAGACAATTGTGCATATGTTTCTATTTCTCAAAGGCTCAAAAAGCTTCAGAAATATCACGCTTGCAATATCATGTATATACACTTCAACTAATCTTGATTGAATTTAGTACAAAATGCTGTAATAAACAGCAAAGTTTGTGCAAAATACGAATAGGAATTTCTTGAAATAAAATAACCACTTTATCATGCAACAATTCCCACTAAATCCTGTCTAAATAAACAATTTACACTATCGAAGTACCAGTCTAATTCTGTTTGACTTTACTGCGATTCTGTAATGCTCTTTTTCTATGTTTGTATATTCATGGTAAATTTGCAAGTTTTAAACAAAATAAAAGCAAGTATAAGTCAACAGGATACACATAACTGTTTATGATTTTATAAACAGTTCTTAAACACTATATATACATATCAAAACTGTTTATTATAAATAGGGACAGGATTTCCAGACAAGTTAAAACAGACAGAAATGCCATTTGTTAGCAAAGAAAATTGTTCAAAAGTTGCGGATTTAAAGCCTCTTCTGACGAACAACATGATATGTGCAGGATTCCCCGAGGGTGGTAGAGATGCATGTCAGGTACATTTGTAAATTATTTTGACTAATACTTTAAATACTCGATGTTCACTTTATATTATGTCAAAAAGGTGCATGCCTTCATATTGTAACTTTAAACATGTACATGTAGTTATCAGAGATTTAAAATTAAAAAAAAGAGTATCCTTGTGTTTATTGGATAAGATAGATATATTTAGTTGCACGATAAGTTATCATGCTTAAAATAAAAAGGTTAACTTTTGAATTGTATAAAGAAAACGTAGTTTTCAGATTGCATATGTCTAATAAATGTTCGTTTGTTTCATTGTTTTTAACATGGTTGCTATTTTCAAAGAAAAGGAAGAGTAAAAATGTAAGTTAACATGTTATTCCTAAATATATTGCAGGGAGATAGTGGAGGTCCCTTTGTTTGTCAGATTGGGAATCACTGGGAGTTACACGGAATAGTATCATGGGGACTTGGATGTGCTGGTAAGTTAAAACTTATATATTTACATTGTAACAAGTATCATTCCATCTCTATCTGACATAATTTATAACGAAGCATGTACATTTCTCAAAATTTACAATTTACATAAGATTTTTTCAATGTTACTATTTATCACTTGTCTAGTATATTGTAAAAGAGGGACGAAAGATACCAAAGGGACAGTCAAACTCATAAATCGAAAATTTATTAATTTGCGTAAAACTAAGCCCATCAGCAGTTGTAGTAAAATAAACGTTTGGTACCGATTTCATTTCAATGCTGTGTAACTTTCATCAAGTACGGCAGATACCTTATATGCAAATGTACTGTTATTTGAAAAGGAATCTGATGTACAATAGTTGTCGTTTGGTTATGTAATTTATACGTGTTTCTCGTTTCTCGTTTTTTTTATATATATAGATTAGACCGTTGATTTTCCCGTTTGAATGGTTTTACACTAGTAATTTTGGGGCCCTTTATAGCTTGTTATTCGGTGTGAGCCAAGGCTTCTTGTTACAGGCCGTACATTGACCTATAATGGTTTAACTTTTGCCATTGATTGTATTACACATACAATTTATCTGTATTTACTACTAAGTATATAATAAAAGGTTAAATTAACGGCTGTGATTTTTTTCATGAGAACTTGTTCTTTTGTATTTTATATTTAAATAACACCCTTTAAAATCTATTATAATGTAATTCAGTGTAATATACTATTATAATTGGTATTAAAATTTTATGAACATCAGCAATAGAAGGGTTAAGTTAGATTATGTGAAATACCTGTTTTTTTTTCTTTTATTCAGAACCGAACATGCCTGGAGTTTACACAAATGTTCACACGTTTGTTAAGTGGATACAAGCAGAAATTGATGCAGATAAAATAAGCATTTGAAAACAATATGATTTTGTTCAATCTGAAACAATCTACAAAACAACTAAAGTATTGTCAAATGTTTTCATATTTGTTTATAGAATAAAATAGTATTGCATCTTGTCCTCGTTTAGGTCTACAATTTTGGAAACCAGACACATGTACATTTTTCATACGACATTTCCACCTCAAAACTATATTCAAATGTCAATTCCAGATCAAACTTGATGTTTTAAAAACATTTTATTAGTAACTGCGTTTTCTTTCCGATGGTATACGTTGTATATAGCTTTAGAATACCCTTTTATCTGGCAATAAGTTTTCTCTTAATCAGTTAAAAACCGCAAACACAATTCATTTAGTTTGGGAAACAGACTACTTTTCTCTTTTCACCAACTTGTGTCATATGAGTAAGACATTAAATATAGTCTTTTGATGGGTGATAACAAGCTAACACTATCCATCAACTTCCAGCTGTACAGATAATTCCTCTAACAATATTCAAAACTTATGACTATCACACATCCCATTGATTGCCATTTGCGAGGAAGCCACCAAAGAAAGATTTTTTATGGCGATATTGAATTAATATCTTAGAATATCAAATATTAGTTTTGATATCATATTTTTCCTGATAGACGGATGCTGTTTACAGGATGCCATTGAAACATGCGTTTTTATTTGTGAAATTGAGTTCATCCGGTTGAAAGTTTTACGAATGCTAGTATAAGTTGGTTGACCGTCATCGGACATATATGTCACAGATGATTATGGTTGTAAACAAAATGTATTACAATGATCGGAGCAAAATCCAATCATCTTTCTTAGTTAATACATTCCTGAATGAGACTTGACATAATTTGTACTTGAAATGAGAAACATTTTACTCGCATGTGGAGCATAATATCGGCATATACTATTGCGATATCTCTGTGTAGCGTTTTATAGATTATTGTTTTTCTTTTCGTCGTTTTTTGCAGTTTTGTTGTCGTTTTTTCTTTGTATTATATTTGTTGATCACCTGTTTGGCTCATCCTTCTTTTTCTTCATCTCATAGTGGAGGCTGAACTCCTTAATCATCTGATTAAGCTTAATTCACCCTATTTCTATGAACCGTTCTTGTAATCTAATCTTTTGTGTTCTGTATATTTTGTTAACCGATTTCTTTTTCGTTTTTCTCCTTTCAGCAATAGTGTTAAATGTCTTTGAAAATTCGATGTTTTATTGTTCCCATAGTATGTATCTGTTTCATAACAAAAAAAGATATAGCTATATTGTGTACCTATCCTTTCCTTTAGTTTTTTTAAACAAGTTTCGCTAGGATCTTTCAAATATGCTTCCTTTTCAGAAGTATTTACTTGTCTAATGAATCCGAAACAGACGTCAGCATGGACACGGTGTCATCTGATACGGCAAGTGTCCCCTTATCACCAGACATGACAAATATCTCAAATTTGACACATTCAGATCATCGTACTAGTAACAATAGCTAGCAATTTAACCAAGAAGTCATATTTTACCAGAAGTTACGATAATCTGAATTGTAAATCGATAAAACCTTTGCGGATTGGTATACGTCGACGAAACGAAAGGAAGGCTAAACAAACGTATGTGCGGTCATAGATCAGACATTAACTTCAATGCAAACGATATTCTTTATCAGCATTTCAATCAGCCCGATCATTCCATCGTTTCTATGACAGTTCGCGTTATCGAAAAAATATACCATAGCTTTAACTATCCTAATCTTGCAACGCCTCTCCGTAGACAAAAAGAGGACTACTGGATTAGACAATTTGGAACTGCGACACCATATGGTTACAATGACAAAATTGATGGTATAGGTATTCTATCTAGTCTTTCGTGTAGCTCGGTGAATGTGATGAATATTTTAAACTCTACTCCTCGACGTAGACGCAGTCATGGTCATCGTCATTATGCATCATGTACTTTGCATGATGTCTCTATTAATGACTTGCTGCAATTTATACAAAAGCCGTTAGGTATTCATCACATTCGCACGAAACTTTATTCATTACCCTTTCAAAACTTCATTCTCTGTTCAATTTATGTTTGGAAACCACTGCTATATTCCTTCATTCAAACAAATACAAACTTACAGCTATAATTTCAGATATTGCAAGTCACAGATTTTTTAAGCCAGTTCGCATTGGAGAAGATGAAAAAGAGAAAAGATCTTTCCTTAATCTTTCCTTTGCCAACAAAGGTCTCGATGGCGTCAACTTAGGCAAAATCCTTCATCATAAAATATCTCCTTATTTCAAAGACCAGTCTATACCAATCAATTCTTATACCTATACCAAACATATTGCAATCAAAAATTTTCGTTTTGCATGATTTCAATATTGACGACTTCAAGTCTAACCCTGCTGATTGCACTTGTGCTAGTTCCCAATTCACATATAATCCGGCTGGCCACGTGTTTACCGGTGACTTTAACATTGTTAATGACACTTCCCTACGAAATGTGTTATCAAAAGGTCCAAAATATCGTGAGCCTAAATCCATCAATTGGAAATATAATTTAAATCTTGATGGATTCATTTGAGGATTATACGGGCAATGGGCTAAACGCGAGAAGGAAGAAGTAGGCACTCTTTCCGAATGGATTAAGGCAGTGAGGTCGTTGATACGTCAAGACCCAAATTGTGCTAAGCACTTATCCTACCTTCATGACAAATATGTTGTTGTCCCCGCAGATAAAGCCCCGAACAACATCGTTTTTGTGTGTAAAACTCAATACATTAACTGCTTGATAAGCGAATTAGGTATTGAAAATTCACTTTGAAACTCAACATATACCCTCACGACACTTACCACAGAGGAAATCCTGGATAATCATAGGTCTGTTCTATATTCCTTTGGAATTTCAACCAAAGATGAAAAACTGGATCTTCCATCACTGTATTGCATACCTAAACTACATAAGTGTCCTTACAAACAATGGTATATTGCTTGGTCTTCCAAGTGCGCCACGATACCGCTTTCTAAATTATTAACATCTTTTTTATCAGCAATCAAAGTTATTGTGAAACTGCATATTCAAGAGGTGGCGTGAATCAGATGTGGATACTTAAAAATTCCAAAGATCTTTTAGAGTACATACAATCTAACTCTCTTTCATCTTGTTATAGTATTAAAACTTTTCTACACTTGATTTAAGTATTCCACATTCCAAACCAAAAGACAAATTTAAAGAGTTGGTATTGCTTTGTTTCATGAAAAAGAATGGCCATGGTAGATACAAGTATCTTGTCTTAAGGAGTGATAAATTCTTCTATGTAAAGGATCACTTTGATTCAAACAAAAAAATCCCTGAAACTGACATTATCAAGATGCTTGATTTCTTGACTGACAACATATTTGTAACGTTCGGAGGACGTGTTTTTCAACAGACTGTCGGCATTTCAATGGGAACAAATTGTGCCCACCTTCTTGCCGACTTGTTTCTCAGTGGCGGATCCAGGGGGGGGGGGGGGGGTTCCGGGGGTGCGCACCCCCCTTTATTTTTGCCGATCAATGCATTTGTATCGGGACATATGTTTTGCACCCCCCCTTTGCCCTGGGTGCCCTGGGTTAGCACCCCCCTTTCGAAAATTCCTGCATCCGCCCCTGTTTCTTTATTATTATGAGGCTGACTTCATACAGGAACTTCTTAGGTAGAAAGATAAGTAGTAAGCAATATCGTTTAACTTTACTTCCCGCTAAATAGATGATTTTCTTTCTCTTAATAATAAAAAAAATGGTGGCTATGTTGAACGCATCTATCCTATCGAACTAGAGATAAAGGATACAACAGATACAATTAAGTCGGCCTCATATCTTGACTTACATTTAGAAATTGACAATGAGGGTCGATTGAAAACAAAACTTTACGACAAAAGAGATGATGTCAGTTTCCAATTGTGAACTTTCCATTTCTAAGTAGCAACATTCTAGCAGCACTTGCATATGGTGTATATATCTCCCAATTGATACGTTATTCCCGTGCTTGTATTTCCTATCATGCTTTTCTTGATAGAGGGTTGCTGCTCACAAGGAAGTTATAAACCAAGAGTTCCAAATGATGAAGTTGAAATCATCACTTCGTAAATTTTACAGACGCCATCACGAGTTGGTTGACCGTTATGGAATAACCGTTTCACAAAGGATATCGGATAGGTTCTTTACGTCGTAACTACAATCCCCTTCCCTTTCATGAATGTGATCTACCGAGTTAGACTATTCATCGGATTTGTTATCACATAAGGAACACGACGGGTGCCACGTGTGGAGCAGGATCTGCTTACCCTTCCGGAGCACATGAGATCACCCCTAGTTGTTGGTGGGGTTCGTGTTGTTTCTTCTTTAGTTTTCTATGATGTGTCATGTGTACTATTGTTTGTCTGTTTGTCATTTTCATTTTTAGCCATGGCGTTGTCAGTTTATTTTCGATTTATGAGTTTGACTGTCTCTCTGGTATCTGTCGTCCCTCTTTTTCAACAAATGTAACTATGTCGATTTAAAGTCGACCATGTTTACGTCGCCATTTTATGTATCCACTTCAACTTACAACCATTTTTGATATTGTTTGTTCTTCTCACAAAGGAGTGCTAGAACCAGAAATTTCATTTTTTTAGTTAATTTATATCTAAAATGTACGGGTTTGTTACTAACGCCACTAACTACCTGTTTCCGCTTCTCATGTTATTTGAGTTTGAAAAAAATATTACAAAAATACCGAGCTCCAAGGTAAATTCAAAAACGTTGAAGTCCATAAAAATGACAAATGCAAACGCGATAAATGAATGGAATAAGTGAGTAAATAACTGCCATATTCCTGATTTAGAAAAGGCATGTTCTGAAGAAAATGATGGGTTAAACCTGGTCGAATACGTATACCTCAAACTTGTATGATTTTTGTTGATAGTTATAGTTTTCTTATTTTGACAAAAATGAATAAGCAACTCAAATAAGCAGCCAAAACTGTCATATCACGGACATACTAAATAAATCAACTAACCAAAAATAACATGCATCTTAATCTAACAAAGACGCCAACCAATAAGGTGTAGTTCTAAACTAATTGCAGATTCCAGGATGAAAATTGTATACGCAATGCTTGTGTCTCGTCTACGAAAGACACAT
Organism: Mytilus galloprovincialis; assembly: GCF_965363235.1. Taxonomy (NCBI): domain Eukaryota; kingdom Metazoa; phylum Mollusca; class Bivalvia; order Mytilida; family Mytilidae; genus Mytilus; species Mytilus galloprovincialis. Next base: position 37,207,615 of record NC_134840.1, on the reverse strand, counting down.
CAGTGACGTAAGATTGACAATGGCGCAATAAAAAGTTTTTGTCGTTGATAGTACATACCATACATAATACACACTTTCGGCATAAAATAAAAATTTAGTTTATATAAACATAAGAGTAAACAAAATAGAAACAACATTATAAAACCCGTTCGTGTCTACGCAGTATCAAACTAAACCAGGAATATCCAAAGTTAAAAACATGATTGAGGTATGCATAAATACCGAGTCATGTCGATATTCACACGACAGAAAGAAGACACAATAGCATGTAGAAACTAGAGAAACATAAAAAGTGGACAACTTCGGCACAAAGTCCCTATATCTCAAGTCCATCTTGCTTGATATTTGAAATATACACTGAATATATATATATATTACGTCATGGTACATTCTGATGAACTTTTTGAGTTAAAGGACAAGACATTTCTTTGAAAAAAACATTGGTTCATTAATATTTTTCTCAGACACTAATGACGTTTTTATAAAAGATGTTTATTGTATGAAATTAATACTCCAAACGCGTGTTCCTCACATATATATATACTGAAGAGACATATATTGTCGAAATCTAGATCTGGTGTACAAAAAAATGAATGTAGGACAGAAAGTCACAGGACAAAAAGTCACGGACAAAAAGTCACAGACAAAAAGTCACAGGACAAAAAGTCACAATTCAATTTTGAGATTGTTTTTCTTTGAACAAGAAAACACTTATTTTGAAAATATTTTTTTTTGTAATTTTCTTGAAGTTTAATATATGAAGCAACTTTGTAGTTGAAATTTATTCAATAAATATCAATAATGATCAAATAATTGTCATGATTCTTATGAAAACAAAATGTCAGAAGTGGCTTAATACTTAAATGGCTTCATTTAGCCAATAAATATATCCTTTCAATGATTAAAGTTTAATACATTTTCATTTATCAAGGTTTATGAGCAATTTCCCTAACTTAAAAATGAATATATGTAATAAAAAGTAAATATATCAAAATATATTAAATAAAGGCAACAGTAGTATACCGCTGTTCAAACTCATAAATCCATGTACAAAAAACAAAATCGGGGTAACAAACTAAAACTGAGGAAAACGTATTAAATATAAGAGGAGAACAACGACACAACACTACAATGTAACACACACAGAAACGGACCAAGCATCAGAAAAAAATGCCCCGAGAATAACAAATATAACATCAAAACCAAATACGTGAATTTGGGATAGACAAGTACCGTGACACGTCTTATCGCAATGTGAATTTACACTCAAAAATAAGAGAAAACAAACGACGCAACATTAAAATGTAACACACACAGAAACGAACTATAATATAACAATGGCCATATTCCTGACTTGGTACAGGACATTTTTAAAAAGAAAAAATGGTGGGTTGAACCTGGTTTTGTGGCATGCCAAACCTCCCTCGTTTATAGCCATGTGAAATATAACATTAAAATGACAACTCAACACCACAGGACTACAATGTAAATAAATTGGAGAACACAATCGACAAAGAAACATACAAACAACAGCCAACAAAAGGCAACAAGTTCAAAATTTTAATACGCCAGAAGTGCATTTTGTCCACACAAGATCTACTAGTGACGCCCAGATACAAAAGTTTGAAAGCCGAAACAAGCACAAAGTCGAACAGCATCGAGGACCAAAAGATCAAAAAAGTTGTGCCAAAAACGGCCAGGGTTTTCTGTTAGTTACCAGAACATCCCTATTATTTAGAATAATTTATACTTTTGCAAATAGTAAATTTATAAAATTATATACAAAAGATGTACATGATAAGACTGAAGTATTAACTAATTACAGGAAACAACTGAAATACATTACATAACCAGACATTTGTAACACAAAATGTAGACAAATTGAAACAATTGTAAAAAAATTATTTGTGACTTTTTGTTCCGTCAAATTTGTGACTTTATGTCCTGTGACTTTTTGTCCATTTACCAAAAAAAATATTGACACCCTGTGTTCGTGGCATAACGGGTCCTATTAAAAAGCGCCCGGGAGTGCCCGGGTGAAGAAAAAGCGCCAGGGGAAAAGAAAAAGCGCCCGGGGAAGAAAAAATAGCGCCCGGAGAAAAGAAAAGGCGCCCGGGGAAAAATAAAAAAAATATTTGTTTGGCAGGAGACAACCTTGTGTCGATGAAATAAGTTATGAAAATTGTTTCTTTCTTTTTAAATTTTAGACAAGTTATTTGCAAATTCAGATAATAGACATTTGTAATAAAGCACAAAAACAAGTATGAATGTTTCATTTTAACAATAATATATGAATATTAAAATGAAAAATGTAAAAACAACTTCAATTTCACAGATAAATAATAATTCAATCAAAATTAAAAGAGTTACACATAATAAATCAGCAAATAAAGCAGTAATTTACATGTACCGTAGTTAAAACAAGGGGATAAAGAGCAGGAGTTTGGTTTTAATTTAAAACTAAGCATTAAAACCCTGATAAGCATAGCTACTGAAACAGTTTTAGTTTTATAAAAAGATATAATAAATCTGTATCAGTATCTGCATAAAAAGGTGTTCACCACATGCATGCAGAAAATATTACACCTCAGGCACTGGTTATTTTTAAATAACAAAATATACGTTTTGATCGAGGGAAATATCGTTCATGATTCTTCTATATACTCTTATTTATATATATTTACTTACTTATATACAATTTTGAAATCAAATTGCAACAACACTTTAGATGTAGCATCGTACATATCCGCATTTATATTAAGGACCGTGTGACAAAACAAGCGATGATTGTTTTTTTTTAAGGAAAAAAAAAATATTGTTATAAAATATTATTATATGATAATTTTCTACTCCGGGCGCTTTTTCTTTTCCCGGGCGCTCTCGGGCGCTTTTTAGTAGGACCGGGCATAACATCTTGGCCACAGGTTTATTCGGTTTTCTGTTTAGTATTAAATTTATATTAAGATCCATTTTGTTACATCTTGTGATCAATTTTATTTGGCAATCGCCAATGGCTGTCAGCAGGGTTTAAGAACATCAGTTGTTCGACCTGTTAGTCAAATGCGTTTTGTTTAAATATACTTCTTCACTTTCTTGGTCTTTTGGAAAATGTTGTTTGTGCTGTATTTAGACCCTTCTACAATGAAATTTGTTTTAAATGCACACGTATAAAAATTGCGGTTTTTATCCAACGCAATCATAGGTTTGAACGTAGTTTTCAATTTAGACTTGTTTATATTTTCCCTCCGGTTTATATGATCCGTTCAACCTATATTGACTCTTAAAATTTAAGAGTTTATCTGAAATTGAGGGTAAATTATATGGACTTCCAATAACCGTTTTGATCCCTAACATCACTGAAGAGACATATATTGTCGAAATCTTGATCTGGTGTACAAACAAAATATTGACACCTTGTGTTCGTGGCATAACATCTTGGCCACAAGTTTATTCGGTTTTCTGTTTAGTATTAAATTTATATTAAGATCCATTTTGTCACATCTTGTGATCAATTTTATTTGGCAATCGCCAATGGCAGTTAGCAGGGTTTAAGAACATCAGTTGTTCGACCTGTTAGTCAAATGCGTTTTGTTTAAATATACTTTTTCACTTTCTTGGTCTTTTGGAAAATGTTGTTTGTGCTGTATTTAGACCCTTCTACAACGAAATTTGTTTTACATGCACACGTATAAAAATTGCGGTTTTTATCCAACGCAATCATAGGTTTGAACGTAGTTTCCAATTTAGACTTGTTTTTAGACTTGTTTATATATATATATATATATATATATATATCCCGTATGAATTCTACAGAAAATAACAAATTTGGATACAGAAATCTGTTAGATGTATCAGGAATATGAAGACATTTGTAACATTTCATCCTGTAGAACTTATTTTATTTTAAATTAGAAAATCATTTGATAAATCTACAGAATAGATACGAATCTCCAAAGTAGAAGGATAGATAATATAGATTTATGATAGTTTCGAGTATCATTTCGGGGGAATCGAGTGTTGGATGTTGATGTGGTCTGTTGTACCAATATTTTGTATTATAAATGTTGTCCTTTTTATGTATTATTATATGTTCTAATATGTACAAAAGAACCACATACACATTTCTCAATTCTTATTGCTGTATTATAATTAAATATTCTATATAATTATTTAGTTTTTTATTTAATTGTTCCACACAAGTGTTATTTTCCTGTACAAAATATAAAAAACTCTGCACATGTTTTAGTCTTGAGTTTCTATTTTAGTAACTAACTTCGTTTACTAAAAGGCTAACAATAAATTTCTTTTTAAAATTTTTTGTTCTAAAGGGAAAAGTTAGTTGTAAGAATAAATGTTTTAACATAACGGAAAAATAAGGACTTATATTTCCCTACAAGATAACATTAAAACAGGTTTTACCACGACAAAAATGATAGCTGATCACTTACAAACATATGTAAGTGTAACATAAGGTATAGTTCCTAGACAAGCATTATTTGCAGCAGCTGACCATTGCTGTTGGAATACTTCTCCATTACAAGTTTGTTGGTTATTAGATATGCTAGCCATTTCTTTTGTAATATCTGTTTCACAGCTTGATGCTTTTCTTGGAGTATTCAGACAGGTATTTATAGTGGAGCGGCCATATTTGGCATCTGTTATCGAAATACGAGTCGATTTTGGACACCCAAATGTTTTCTTACTGCCTTGGCATAATGTTATCCTTTTACCACCTTTATCAAATTCTTTACGCAAATTTTTAATCGCAATTACATTATTGTTTGTAATTCCGTGTCCGATACCAGGGACCCCTGCAAGACAATTCTTAATTTGAGATGAAAAATATTAGCCATAATTTCTATACGATATTTCCCTTCCCTCCAATTTGATAAAGAATACTTCTGCTATATTTTATGAATAAATTAAAAAAGACAAGATATACAAATGGTGATATTTTGTTTTATCTGGGTTGTATTTGTATGGATATATATATATAAATAAAAAAGAAACTGAAAATTAATTTCTATGGTTTTTCAAATATGGATCACTGTAAAACTATACCAAATCTCTTCTATAAAGATATACAATTAACACATAAAGCTATTTGATAGTAAAATTTTATTGTTTGGTGCTCTGCATCATCAAGTCATAAAAAACCCATGTATGTGTATTTATCATTTACAGTTTTTTTCGATTAAAGAAGGTGTTACTGAGATAATGAAATAATATTACACCTGATAAAATAGGAGTGAAAATATAGAACATCAAAGTAATTTTTATACAAAGAAGGGTTGTAAAAACAACATATTTTGTGTATATCTCGTAATATCTATTAATTTTTTGAAATCATTAAATGTATATCACCTTTTTCGCATCTGACGCCTGTGAAATCTGCTGTACATCTACAACTATAACTATTAATTCCATCTATACATGTACCACCATTGATACAAGGAGTGAATTCACAATCGTCGATATCTGAAAAATATATTGACAACTGTAGGCGAACGAAAATGACATATCGAAGTCTTATCGCATTGATTTCAACCAATAAAGGAGCAATATTTAGGCTTGTGTCGGTGTTATGCTTTTGGACTTCAAGTTTCGAAAATCTTCCTATTTACATCGTTTTGTCGAAAAAGAAACGATGCACTAAGTTCTCTGTATTTTAGAATAGTTTTGACATTTACTTCATAGTGAATTCTTTGCAACTTGAAAGACTGTGTATGAATTATAGATTTGGTTGAAAACTATGCATTTAATGCATAAATAAGATGTAAATTGAAAAAAAAGCATTAAATAAATTTGGTAATTTCCGGATTTGTTTTATATAAAACATTAATTTATTCAAAACACGAAGGTTAATTACTACCCAAAACAATGATTATCTTAGCTATTGTTTTGCACAATTTTTTTACTTCATTTTGTTCCAACTGTTTTAATTCAAGCGTCACCGAAAAGTTTTTTGGAAACGAAACGCGTGTCTGGCGTACCAAATTATTAGCCTGGTATCTTTGGTTAGTCTCACCTTATTTGGAAGTTTGGAATGATCACTGAATAATTTGACTGATGGATTATAATGAAGTTAATCCAGCAAAGCACTTTGATGCATACACTTGTAAAAAGTGTTATTTTGATTACTGTAAATTCAGAAAATATTACTTGTCATTTTAGAATAAAATGCTATTTTAGTTTTTGCGATATTGATTATATATAAAATCCGGTTTAATTTATATAAAAAAAATCAAAATGCAAGTAGAAATTATTGCGATTATAACCCCGTTGCTTTTTTTCGCAACAACAAATTACTGATAGCCTTTTATTCCATTTTTTTTTATATACTCTACGGATGTAATGAGTTATTATAACTGTTAAATCATTTTATCGAAATTTTCAAGGTTTTGTAAACGCTAGTTTCCAGTTAAGAGATTGGAACATTCATCATAGAGATTTTTATAATCCCAAACAAATCATAAAGAGGAATAACACATATCATAGATATAGGAAGATGTGGTGTGCGTATGAGACAACTCTCCATCCAAATAACAATTTAAAAATAAGCAAACCATTATAGGTCAATGTACGGCCTTCAACACGGAGCCTTGGCTCACACCGAACAACAAGCTATAAAGTGCCACAAAATTACTAGTGTAAAACCATTCAAACGGGAAAACCAACGGTCTAATCTATACAAAAGAAAAATAAAAAAAAAAGAAAAAAAAGAGAAACGAGAAACATGTATAAATTACATAAACAAACGACAACTACTGTACATCAGATTCCTGACTTAGGACAGGTTCAAACATTTGCAGCGAGATTAAACGTTTAAATGGATCCAAACCTTCTCCCTTTTTTTCTGAAACAATAGCATAACATCACATCATAGAAAAACACACATTATAATATCAATTGGCAGGCTTAACTCAATCAAAAAACGTACATTAATACACTATAAACCAATAAATTCAATCTGCGATATCTGAATGCAAATGCACAGTTAATTAAATATTAGGGACAAACATTCAAGTCCAAAACGCAAACAAACAAGTCCAAACAAAGCCATGGCAGGTCACCACTGCGAAATATTAAACCCTTCGAAAATATTCACTATAGAAAAAAAAAATAACCGGTTTTAAAAAAAATACAGGTAAATCTTGAAGTTTATACAAATGTAGTAAAAAGAAGTGAAACTTAGAATATATTCCAAATAATCAAAGCTGGTATATAGACAAGATCCAAAGAAATATAAAATAACAAAAAAGCATTATAAACAGTATCAACAGGTCGAACTAACAAGAAAATACGTTTTGAGAGTACTCGCAGTTACTGACAGCTAGTTAAAAGCCAAAAACAATTAATAATAAAAAAATCATGCATCAGTGACTAAAAACAACTAAAACACATCCCAGGAATTTAGCATTTTAACGTCATGAACAGTCAGAGAAGACATGACTTGTGCAATGCCAAAAATAAATGTATCGACAGGTAGTAGGATAATGAGGAGCGACTTCTATAGAGATAAAAATTAACGTGTCTGTGTCTCTATATATCCCGCCTCAAAAGGAGATACAATTTAGTTATGTTTTAATTTGTTAATGACAAAATCGATATAAGTGCAAATGTATACTATATTCAGAGATCTAATTACAATATTGGTACGATAACCTTTACTTATAAGTTTGTTTAAAGGTTCGATGAGTTTACACGGATCACATAGTGATTTCCTCGCTTTAAGTACAATATTACCATAAAATTTAGGATGTGAAATACCATTTTTAATAAGTTTTCTACAGGTAAAGCCAAATTTACTTATTAAAGAATTTAGTAAAAGTTTTAAGTAATTTATGGTATCGAAATCCCTGACACAGCAATTTCCCAGTGATGCATTGATTACGTTCGTTAAAATCTATGACATCCGAACACACACGGGCAAACCGAACGAGTTGGGATATATAAACACCGTATGATGGAGCCAAAGGCACATCACCGTCTAAAAAAGGAAAACTAACAATAGGAAATGAAAAAATCGTCTCTTTTGTCGTACATTTTAGTATGAAGTTCTTTTGGGTAAATTTCTGAAGTATATTTAGAGAACTCTTGATTATTCAACGAAAAAATATCATCCAGATAACGGTAGGTATTTTTGAATGTATCAACCAAATATAACAATGATGGGTCTTTACTGAGTTTGGTCATAACACTGGGATTCATAGCAATATAGAAATAAATCTGCTATTAAAGGGGAACAGTTGGTGCTTATAGGAATACCTACTACTTGACGATACACTTTATCGCCGAAACGTACATAAATGTTATCTAGCAGAAAATTTAAAGCTTCAATCATATCCTCACATTTCCAGTAAGTGTATCTAACATACTTTCCTTTTTCGTTATAGAAAAAGGCTTTAAAGGAGTAAAGCAAATAAAATTACAATGAGATTTTTCGAAAGACCATTTTATCAAATACAAAAATAAATATCTCATGAAAGATGACGTTATGAATATAATTAAGTATATATGAAAGACATACCTTTTTGGCATCTGGCGCCTTTAAAACCTGCTGTGCATATACAACTGTAACTACCAATTCCATCTTTACATCTACCACCATGCATGCAAGGATTGACCTCACACTCGTTTATGTCTGTAAAAAAAGATGTACATAAGTCACTTACAGGTCATGAATGTGACCTACCGAATTAGACTATTTACCGGATTTGTTATCACATAAGCAACACGACAGGTGCCACATGTGGAGCAGGATCTGCTTACCCTTCCGGAGCACATGAGATCACCCCTAGTTTTTTGGGGGGTTCGTGTTGTTTATTCTTTAGTTTTCTATGTTGTGTCATGTGTGCTGTTTTTTGTTTGTCTTCTTCATTTTTAGCCATGGCGTTATCAGTTTGTTTTAGATTTATGAGTTAGACTGTTCCTTTGGTATCTTTCGTCCCTCTTTTAACGCATTTTGAGCAGGATCTGCTTACCCTTCCGTAGCACCTGAGATCACCCCCAGTTTTTGGTGGGGTTCGTGTTGTTAATCTTTCTATGTTGAGTCTTGTGAACTATTGCCTTTCTGTTTGTCTTTGTCTTTTTTAGCCATGGCGTTGTCAGAGTATTTTTTTTATCTATGAGTTTGAATATCCCTATAGTATCTATTGCCCCTTCTTTTATCAGTTAAACACACTGTTCACGTTAAGTGAAGTGTTTTCAGGTTTAAAATTATTCGGGTTGGGTTTTAATCATTAAGGTAATTTGGTTCTGAAATTTATGCTTTACGGAATTCTTTACAACCAAAGAGTGTTTGGATCATAGTTCTTTTGAAAGTTTTACGTTTCAGTTCATGATGTGAACGACGAAAGAGCGTTTTACATAAGCTTCTCAATGTCCTGACTACCATATATACTAGTATGTGAAGGGATGTCAGGAACACATATTCGAAAAGTGGCGTTTTAAAAAATGTTCTCAGATAAATAGTGAGACTCATAGACATCTCTCGTTTATATCGTTTTTATATTCTATGGAGGTAATTAATTATTGATAATGTATGATCGTTTCATACTACAGCTTCACTTAGTCAGGATGTGTACAGATTGCGTTGTCTGTTTCTTTCCCCTTTCGAACGGAGTTTTTAACTGCAACTGCACATCTACTTGTAAATGCTAACTCTCATAGTATTACCAGTCTCTAATATCTTTATGCACTTATTTTTTTTCATCGAAATGCTTTCTGACAGAAAGAAAATATGAACGTTTATAATATCTTTACACTCAAGGAAAGAGTATGGTGTATGAATCTATGACCTCTCCTAGAAGCTTTATAAAACGCAAAAAAAGGTTGTTGATCTGTAAAACTTCCAATTGTGATATATTCCCTTACGTAAGGTTTATATAAAACGCAAAAAAAGGTTGTTGATCTGTAAAACTTCCAATTGTGATATATTCCCTTACGTAAGGTTTATACTGAGTTTGGAATCAGAATATAGGATTTCCTCAGGAATTTTCTATCTGGGAATGTATATCAAAAACGGATACACGAGTTTTGAATATAGGTGAACTGCTGTTGCCTCTTATTTATAAGATATTTCTGTTACCTTTAAAACACAAACAAAAATTATGCCTAAACCAAATTAAGGATAATATTTTGATTACATGTGATTCATATATGTATACATATTATACCTGTTTGGCAAACATTTCCAGTGAATCCAGTCCTACAAACACACAAATATCGTGTACCATGGTTTATACAAGTACCTCCATGTTGACACCGTGATGCAGTACATGTGTTGGCATCGTCTGCAATTGCATTCAGTAATTTTTTTTATACAACATATGTTTATGTTTATAAAATGATTGTAATTGTTATACTTTTCATTAGGAAGATTACCAGGTAATTCACACTTCACGTTAGATAAGGAAAGATAAGATGTAGAAATCGTGGGATAGTTTATCTATTAGAGTATTATATTGTCAAAAGCAGGAAAATATAAAAAAAAAAGGCTACAAAAACTCAGGTTGAAATGATGTAATGTACGAAATATTTCAAAGGGGAAACTTTCATAGCTTATCAATTTTTTGTCTGTTAGTAAGAGAACCAAATCTATATGTAAATATATTCGAGCGCTACTGATGATTTTTTTATAGAAACAACGCGCGTCTGGCGAACTAAATTATAAGCCTGGTTTCACATACTACTGTAACAGCTTAATTTGATCACTAAATACTAAGTCTGTTGCATCCTTCGCGTAAACATATTTTATTGAACGTTAGTATCTACCCTTCTACACGGTTGGACACAATTGATATTTTTAAATAGCCGAAAAAATGACACAGAGTATAAACAATATATATTATGTATAACATGTGAATATTATCTTATGATGTAAGTAACATTAAAAGATGTGACCTTTTTCGCATCTGACACCCGTAAAACCTGGTATACATGTACAACTGTAACTACCAATTCCATCTATACATCTTCCACCATGCATACAAGGAGAAGGTTCACACTCGTTTATATCTGAAAAATTTACAAATCACTTTAATCGAAACAAGCGGTTTTTGAATTAACACATTATTCAGTGATATGCATTGTTCTCACGTTCCATTTTAAAGTGAACATTTTTCAGGTTTGTAGTTTTTGTTAAAAGACGGTGGGAAAAAACTGCAGCATTTTATTTTGGGTGTTTTTTTTTAATTCCTATTTGTTTTAATGAATCCGACGCGCTTTCCTAGCTTTACCTTCATCAATAACAACAAAAGCCGAATATTTGAAAGGGATGTACAAGAACCGAAACAGTTGAAGAGCTACATAACCAAAAGGGACCTTCAAAAATAGCCAAATCCATCTTAGTCTAACTTTGACTCGAATTGAAACCTTTGTTCTATTATAATTTGTTAAGTTATAAATGGACAATTTCATAAGGTTTTGTTATAAATCATGTCAGCATCAAAGTACTGACAACTACGATGATGAAAATATCGGGGACTGATAGCCCACCAGCAAATATATCGACCCAGCGCTGTAAAATATGAATATACGTAGTTACACTCATCCTCGAATATTTAAAAGCCAAGGATGTATAAGAACCGAAATAGTCCAAGAGCTGTAAAATAATAATGAAAAAAGAACACAAAAAAGTTCAATTTTGCCTGAGGATGTTGAAATCTTTTTATTTTAAAATTTCAAAATTAATAAACGGAAATATAAAAACTTATAAATGATCACTGGACACTGGAATACACGTCTGTAACATTCCATTTCTATTTTTACTCTAGGTGTAATACCACCAAATCATGGTACGTCACATCCGGTTGTAGGTCGAAAAGAAATATTCCCTTGAATTTGACAATTGTAGGTAATTTATTCTACATTTCATTAAAGTAAAAGATTTCTGTGTCATAAACATATGTCTTGGGTATTTCAAAGCACCATTATTTTTTTATTTGGGATTTCTATAGAATATTTTGGGATCTTGAGGTTACATGGTGACTAAACCTTGTACACAGATAAAATAAGAGGAGAAATTTGATTGGTTAACTTCCAGTGATGGTTATTTTCTTATATGCAATGAAATGTTATTTGAAATTTTTTTCATAGTACTGGACAGGATAAAACTTTACTCATGCCAAGTATTTCTTTATTTGAAACAAAGATAAATTCTACAGATTTTTTTGAAAAGTGCAAATTTAACAAAGACTAATAGGGGAAAATCAATGGTGGTATTACACCTCTAAGGAAGTAATTACGTAAATTATAATGGAGGATAGTTTAATATTAAATCTTGACGTAGTCGGGAAGTATACTGATTGCTTTGTCTGGTTGTTTTTGTCCTGTTTCAAACGCACTTTTCAACTATAACTTCCCCTAAACTAGGTACTGCAAAATTTCAATAAATGTTTGTCTTATTGCTTTCATTTGTTTCAGGTTAAAAACAGAACACTTTATCATATCTATACAAACGAGGGAAGATTCGGCTGTATGCAACTATGATTTTTCGTAGAAACCTTGTAGTTTATAAGACACTGGAAACACCAGAGGAGACATTTGATCTGTTTATTTAGCGACCGTATTCTATGTCAGATCATAAAAACTATTACCGATTTAAATAATGAAAACTGCAGTCACTCAGGATATTTCGAATGATTTGTATATCAAAAAGGGATTCATAAGTTTTGAACATAGATTAACTGTAACTATTTTGATTCGAAAGTGAGTGGTCAGTCTTTTGTAGACAAAAAGAGCCTGGTATTTGGATACATTTCTGTAAAATTATAAACTGTTCATTTTTGTGAAATGATTTTTTTTTAAAAACACTTACAATTATTATGTTTATAAAAGAGGGGCGAAAGATATCAGAGGGACAGTCAAACTCATAGATTGGAAATAAACTGACAACGCCATGGCTAAAAAGAAAAGACAAACAGACATATGATAGTTCCCAAGACAAAACATAGAAAACTAAAGACTAAGCAACACGAACCTAACTATAAACTTGGGGCGATCATAGTTGCTCCGGAAGCGTAAGCAGATCCTGCTCCACATGTGGCACCCGCCGTGTTGAATATGTTATTACAAACCAGGGAAATAGTCTAATTCGGTAGGTCAATTCCATCAAAAAGAATTGAGGTAAACTATTTGATGACATTTCATTAATGTATTCATACCTGTTTGACAAAAACTTCCAGTGAAACCAGCCTTACAAGCACAGGTAGAATTTTTACCATTATTTATACAAGTTCCTCCATGTTTACATCTCGACGGAGTACATGAGTTTTTATTGTCTGCAATTGATATAAGAAATCAATTATTAAAACTAACCATTCAATTATAAGTTTTTTTCAGCAATTTCCATTGGAAATAGTATTGCAACTATTAATAATTTGAATTTCTGGTTCCTTTTGTTAGTTTAAACTAGACTAACAGTTAAGGCACCAATCTGTCTTTTTTGTCCTAATTGTTTTATTAAATGTTCAGAATAAGGCCGTGTTCACACCAAACGCCATGTACAGTAAACATGTTTACATTTGATTTAATGTAATGTACACTAGTTTCATATTAAATTTGTTCACATCTATACACCTTGTTTAGTTACCTGTACATAAGATTTGTTCACACTTGTAAACTATATGTCATTTAAATTTCATTACGTAGAACTGGATTCTTATTTTCGTAAACTTTTCTAGCAGTTAGGAACGATCATTTGAAATTACAAAAAAAAGGGGATGGCTTTTTCCACAATTTGATTAAACAAAATTGGGTCATACAGATGATTATAATAAACAAATATTCTGAATCCAAAGTTTCCCCATACATTATAGTTTTAAATATTGAATTGGTTCCATCGAAAAAAACTAAATATAAACTTTCGCGCGAGAAAAAAAATTCTGACTCAGAAACTCATCTTTTTTTTTGAAGCAAAGTGGTTGCTCCTTTGTAAAAGTCATTTTGGATGATTTTCAGTAGTTTAAAGATGTCTCGTTTACTCATTATAAACGTAGTCTGCATCAGCGTGCTTACAGACGCAGAAAAAAAATTCCGATGTTAAGGATAACTACATTTCTATCTTTTCTGTTTGTATCAAATGGTATTTTTTCTCCAAGGAGTATTTGGCAAAGGGAGGGGTAATGATTTTTGTTTTATTTCTAATTGTATTTTAACGGATCTGAGATGCTACACAAACAATTAACCTCACCCATTTTCAGTAATGCATTTATGAGTGAATCGTTGTTTGAGCAAAGACCTGTGTACGTCCATTCGTTTCGGGAAGACCTTTTCAAATGAATTATGTGTTCGGCAATGATGATGGATGAGTCTTGATAAGGGGTTAACTAAGCTACGTAAAGTGTTTTTATAACAAATAAATATATCAAGTTTAGACAAATATTTATGTAAATAACTTAAAATTATTACTAGTAATAAGTGTTATAAGCATGTAGACAAAACATGGTTTAAACTACATGTTGGGAACGTTATTATGTTTAGTTTATATGTGAGTTACACTAACTAAGTCAGTTTATTGATGTAATAAAAGTAGATAGCTGTAAAATATTAGTGCAACAGGCTAATTGTATTTGTGTTTGATAAGAAGAAGGATGGAGCTGTACAGTATTGTTACACTAAATTGACACAGTTATCTGCCTTTGTATGGCAATTGTATTGTTTACGGTTTATGTATTTGTTACAAAAGTAACTACAATAATACAAAATGTTTTTTTTTCTTTTAGACAAAAAGTCTTGTAAACAAAGTTGCCATACATAATAAAACCGTATAGCGAGTTATTTTCGCGGGGTGCAAATTTTCATAAATTCTGCCAATTTAAAAGGCACATGCAAAGGTATTGATAAAAGTTGTGAATCCGCCAAAATAATAACCACGAAAAATGTTCGTATACATAATTCAATGAAAATCGCGAAATTTTACACCCACGAAAATAACCCGCTATACGGTATCTTCTAAATGGTAGTATCAATCTGGAGCAGTCTTTGCGGTCAATTACACTTGCTGTGCCTACCGACATGTATAGCGCAGTAATAAATATATGTATGCATAGATCATTCTTGTCAATAACAAGTACGTTAAATGTTCGAAATTTTGACAAAAACTAACCACATTATACAATACTGAAAAGTGAAATAACAAAAAATACCGAACTCCGTGCAAACGAAAAGTCCCTATCAAATTGTAAAATCAAAAGCTCAAAAACATAAAACAACAAGAAAACAACTGTCATATTCCTGACCTGGTACATGCAGTTTTTTTTATGTAAAAGGTAGATTGAACCTTGTTTTAAAGCTTTTTCAAACCTCCCACTCGTATAACAGTCGCATAAAATTCATTACATTGACAACAATATGTGAACAAAGCAAACAGACATAAAAGGTAAAAATAATCAGTAATAAGGATACAGCAGTCAACTTTGTTTAATAATCGTTATCAAAACAAAGAAATATGTCAACAAAGAAAAAAAATGCCAATGAGACAACTCTCCACAAGAGACAAAATGACACAGAAATTTACAACTAAAGGTCACTGTACGGCCTTCAACCATGTGCAACGCCCATACCGCATTGTCAGCCATAAAAGGCCCCGAAATATCAAATGTTGAAAAATTCAAACGAAAAAACTAACGGCCTAATTTATAACTGTTTTGTTGGTACATATTATATTTGATTTTTGTTTATTGTTTTGTATTTAAATCAGGTTGGTTTGTTTTTCTTCGTTTGAATTGTTTTTACTCGTTATTTTTGTGCCCTTTGGTCTATGAATACTATGTGGTGTAAGACAATGCTCCGCATTAAAGGTCATATATACCATAATCTAAAATTGCATACATTAATGACATTTGGTCTTGGCTAGAGAGTTGTCTTATTGACAATCATATGATACTACACATATCAGATCTGTTCGTTAGGTTGCTGTCTAGTTGACGTATATAATTATTTAATAGAAATAACAAACCATATTGTAGAATTATTCAGTTAGAAAGTAAAAAAGAAGACCTGTGCTGGCACCTCAGCTATTTTGATTAGATTGCTTTTTAAAATTTTACTTATTAAATTAACCTCTTCCAGCCACGACAAAAAAATGTCCTTGATTGTGATCATGTGTTATCCTCTTCTCGTTCTTGTGTAATAAAATCCCTTAATATGGACTAAGATTCTCGTCGTGATGCTGAATTGCTTCAAAGTTTTAAATTCAATATAAATTTATTATATCAGTTGGTGACTTATAAGAAGTAATTACGAACCTTTTCAAACATTTTTGTAATTTTTGTAATAGATAAATGCTAGACGCATGAAATAATTACCTTGACATGAATACTGCAAAGATAAATATTTTGAAGTTTGGGGGCATGGATCACCAAATGTGCGATTAGATGCTGCTAATGTGCATTCCCTTTCACCATTACACCAATGCGATATAGCTACAAATACGTCTGGCATGGAGCATGAAATCTGTTGCGCACGACTATCTGAGCAAGTCACAGAGTTGGATCTTCCATAGAATGCACGATGTATATATAGATGTTGGTCATCCTGACATCGAATATTTTTGGTAAAGCCTTCGCAAATTAACACCCTTTCGCCCGGTAGATCTGTAATGCAGGGGATAAGCAATATAACATCATGTAAACGCGTAGATGATGATGTATATTTTTAAGTTATAATTTTTAAAGTTTTGGATTTGCAATTGCGCATTTGATAAAAAGGATCATCTCTTAATAATTTTGTCAATTACATAACCTTGTATTATAATATTATTGAAATATAGTAGAGACGCTACAAAAGAAA
Organism: Mytilus galloprovincialis; assembly: GCF_965363235.1. Taxonomy (NCBI): domain Eukaryota; kingdom Metazoa; phylum Mollusca; class Bivalvia; order Mytilida; family Mytilidae; genus Mytilus; species Mytilus galloprovincialis. Next base: position 37,190,821 of record NC_134840.1, on the reverse strand, counting down.
TATTTTACAGACCCTGAGTGAATACACTATAAAAGTAGACGAACCGAAATACCAGGTGGAAAAAATTTAACTTGCAACCAGGCAATACATCAGCAAACCAAATTTTGAATCGATTTAAGACTCTTAGTTGTCTCAATACAATTCAATATAACTTGTTGATATTCGGAAAACTTTTCATATTGTTTAGGCAATTAATATATTCGATGACTGAACGGTTATCACCATTTTTCAGGATTTGTGCTGTTTTTTTCTGTCATTGACGATTAATTAATACATGTTGTACCTTCTTTTATACATAATTTTATCTGTAAGAAAAGAAAATCTGAATCACTGCTTTAAAAACAAACCAACTAACCTATGCATTTGTAGTCCACTGTTAGATATTTCGAAGTTCCTGAGCATGGATCACCGAATATATTAGCGTCTGCTGTAACTTCACATGACTCTTTTCCCTGACATATTCCTTCTAATCTCTGTTTAACTCCTTTTGCGCTACACGATACACTTTGACTTTGTCCATCAGAGCAAATTACTGCATTGCTTCGTCCATAAAATGCTCTTACGATTTCAATTTGTTGACGAGGACACCTTAGCGAATGTTTGTATCCTCCGCAAATAATAAGACTCCTTGGAATTGCTGCAATAATGACTTAAACTAAAATACATAACAATCTATATTTCCAATCTTATTCATATAAAACCCTTAATTAAATCGGCTGTCATATCAATTTAAAACAGAACAAATATTTTTGATTTCCACAGAACTAGATAGATTTTTTACCAGACTAAAAGTCCTTGTTCAGAAATGCCAGAAGTTCAAATATCACAAGATTTGTTAGAAGCTATCTTTTAAAATGAATAAAACAGAACAAATATTTTTGATTTCCACAGAACTAGATAGATTTTTTACCAGACTAAAAGTCCCTGTTCAGAAATACCAGAAGTTCAAATATCACCAGATTTGTTAGAAGCTATCTTTTAAAATGAATTAAATATAAATCTATTTTTTAGAAATGAGAAAATAGCATGTAAGGAAATAATGTATATCCGAACAAGTTCAAAATTTGACAAAGACAATTTATCTTACTCTTCACAAATTATCACATGACAGGATAATAGTAAAAAAGTGTAGACAATTCAAAGGTACTTGATTTATTAATACCAGGGTAACGGCAAATTGACATTACCAAATCCCGTGTTATCTTCATTGATCAAAATGAGCTGTAACTGCTTCACTAATAACATCTATTGCTTGTGGCTTATGTAAAAATCGACCATTGTGCGTTCGGTTATTATAATAATCAATGAATGTTCAAAAATGGTCAACTACGGTATAGCAGTGCCATTAACTTTTTTAAATTTTATATTTACATTAAGAAATACTTCGTGATAAGGTATTATGTCTCTAAAATTGAGAAGGGAATCCGCTCCTTACATATTGTTAGCCCACTATGTAAAATATCAACTCACAATAGCAGGTGCTTGTTATTGTCCGGTATTATTTGTATGGCAAATCTTACTTTACATTTTCAGTAAGTTTTACATAATGTAATTGTACATGAGGTAAGATTGCAAAACTCACAAACATCGTTAGCTTAAGACTTGTTTTTCCCATTTTTGTTATGAAGGTCAGACAAAGTTAACCTAAGATGTATTTAGCTAATTATTTTTATGTATTTTTAGTCATAAAGCTCTACAACTGTGTCGGTACTTACACATTCTAAGCTTTTAAATATTCGACTATGAGAGTTCCTGATGAAGGCAAATCCGGAAAAGCGCTTTTTTATTCGTTGTTTTCATTTTTTTCAACAGTTTTAACATTTTACGTTTTCTCTACTAGATGTTTGTGACCAATACTTACTCTCACACTGATAATCTACTTGAAGATATTTTGAAGTTTTATGGCATTGATCTCCAAAAACAGACGTCTTTGCTGTTAATTCACAAGACTCCTTTCCATAACACATGCTTAACACTTTTGCAAATACACCGGTGGTAGTACATGAATCCGAATTACTCGTGGAATTGGTACAGGCTACCTCATTTGCACGACCAAAAAAAGCGTAATTTATTTTGATTTGTTTGCCAGGACATTTTATTACTTTCTGGAAATTTTCACATATGACAATACTCATTTCCTTCACAACTGAAAAGAAAATAAAACAGAAAAGTATTAATGATATTTAATGGTACAGTGTCATCGTACAAGCAGTCTATTTATGTGAATTCGCGAACATTTGAACTCTCTTTCTACAGTGTGATCATGATTTATACAAACATATGTTGAAAGATGAGGCAAATATTAACACCCTTCACATCGTTTAACGACACAAAGTTTACTGTATGAAGTGTCATATTCAAGTGAAGATATTAGATAAGGTAATCATCTTTTTCATTTTAGGGATTATTTACCACTTGCATATAAAGAAATGTTGTATTGTCTTGAGGTATTTCTGTATCCTTAAATACAACATGCAAAGTATAATTAAAACAAACAATATTGGACAGCTGTTAAACACAACAACAGTTTTTTTTGTTTATTAAAAAAACAAAGTTAAAGGTCAATGAATTCCCATGTTCTTCTTTCTTAGCAATTACGACCTACATCACTTAATAACATTAAATTACACAAATACTTAAAATACAAAAAACGTGAGTTTTACCTCTTGCATGTAGTTCGCTTTATCCAGATAATTGAACGAACAATCTATATATTTTTACGTTAATACCTAGCATGACAAAACTAATCTTCTCTTTATTGTAAATCACTTTTGATGACATTGTATTGTACAACTAATTTTAACGCAACAGACTGCGACAAATATTGTCCTTTAAGTGATGGATGTGTAATTACTGTGGTAATTGTATTTTTTGCTGTTTATGCAACATATTACACATTCTGTCACATATTCTTATCATTTCAGCAATATTTTGTAACATTTTCCTAAGGCGGGAGGTTTAGCAAGCCATTAAACCAGGTTCAATCCAACAGTTTTTCTTAAAATGTCCACTACCAAGTCAGGAATATGGCAGTTACTATCATATAGATTGTTTCTATATATGTTGTCGTTTGTTTTATTGCATTGTAGTGTTCCTGATGTTTCTTTGTATTTCTCTTATACTGTAAATCAGATACGCGTATAGTTCATTTTGCGTTTAGTCCTTACTAGTCCATTTTCCAGAGATTTAATTTCGCGATTTTCAAATTTGCTTAATGCTGTTGGATGAGGAAAGATCCAAGTTTAACAAATTCGCGACAATTTAATTCGCGTTATTTTTCTTCTCGCGAAAAACGCAAAAAATCATTTGGTTTACAGTAGTTGATGTGTTTCCCTCAGTTTTAAATTGTAACTCGGATTTGTTTTTTCTCAATTGATTTATGATTTTTGAGCACTGGTATAGTACTGTTGCCTTTATTGATTTTTTTAATTTTTTTTTTCTTTAGCAGTCGAAGTAGATTTTTCTTTAGTAAGATGCATATATGAAATCACTAAAACAATTAGTAATCATAAGAACACAAAATTCCAAATGCAACTGTCGAAAATGCAGATCTGGTTATTATTATTTACCCTTATAAGAAAATTTAAGCATTTGGATATGTGTACTACACTTTTCATTTTATAATATATGATGAATCGACTACTCGACGTTACTTAATCGAAAAGTCAGAACACAGAAAAGTATAATGATACACAAATATGTTTATAATAGCACACATAATATTCACGCAAGCATCATACAGATAAAAGACCAAAACTTATGACTGGAAACGCAATTAGAATATTACAGGTAACTTAAAGACTTGTAGCCGTTATTCGAGATTATAGAGGAAAAAGTGACGAAAAATTATCCTCTTCAAAATTAACCTCGTTCAATGTTGAGCACACTCTGAACATTGTAACCACCGATTATATGATAACAAGAACACGTTCGTGTAAATCGTCCAGCTGATATAACAAACGCGGAAAAGGACGGCTTCTATAATTTTGTACTTTTGTCTTTAATTGGTTTAAAATGTTAATATACAAATATATACTACCAATAACTAATCTCATTTTAGTGAATAAATGTATATAAAAACATGACGGTACTCCCGTATGTGTTGGCATCTCTGTATAAACAAATCTTAACAAGAGAAACTAGACAAAATATAATGATGTTAATATTTCCCATATAGATGTGCCAATTATTATGACCTTCTTGACCAAGTGAAAATATTGTCATATTTCAGTCGACTTGTTCCTTTGTATTCAGGAGCATCGTGTGAAGAATAGTAAGAACTAACCATTATCATTTTGTCTTTAATTTTTGCTATATGCTGTAGAAAACTAAATAATTTAGAATTTATTGACTGCATCAAATATGAAATAATGATATAATAGAGTCTTATCCATAACTTTAACTTTCAATATTAGGGTCAATTGAGAACAAAGTTTTACCACAAAATATATGTTTCAGCTTTTTGATAGTAAACTTTCCATTTCTATGTACCGGTATTCAAACAGCGCTTGCCTATGAAGTATACATAAAAATAATTTAAAAAAAAATCAAATGAACTTTTACATCAAATGGTTAAGTATTAAAACATACCTTGGCTTGTTACAGTATCAAATACAAAGAATAACACTATAATAACATATTTCGCATCCATTATAGGATAAAGTCTAACTAAATGAATAATAAAATATCTATTAACAAAAACAAATACATTTATATTATATGCAGTACATCGTCACATGTTTAATGGAATCCAATTACATGTGATTAGCAGCAAAATGTTCATATAATGCTTATTTAATATATATCGATTTCGATTTCTAAATAGCTAGTAGAATATAGTAACACTTCAACCAGATTGTAGGATTAAAAAAAAAACAACCAATCATTTAAATGAGGTATTTCCTGTAAACAAAAGCTGTCTGAAGGAAAAGAGACAAGTGGACATTGACCTATAATGGTTTACTTTTTTAAAATTGTTATTTGGATGGAGAGTTGTCTCATTGGCACTCACACCAAAGCTTCCTATATCTAAGTATATTCATATATTATAAGGTATATTGAACGTGACATACAGTTGTGTAAATAAGCGAATTGAAACGTCACAATTATTTTTTACTTACGACTATTATTGTTTGTAGGTCATTCGTTTGAACACAAACAAGGCGGAAAATGATGAGATTGGCATTTTAACGTGGCAGCATTACGGTTCATATACTGCTTCACTTAAAAACATACAAATAGTAAAATATAAAAGTACTGAACTTCGAGGAAAATTCAGAACGGAATGTCCTTGATCATTGCAACAGAAGTAAAAGGATCCACTGATGGCCTTCAGTTGTTTTCTGTCCTTTGGTCGTGTTATTGTCTCTTAGACATATTTCCTATTTCCATTCTCGATTTTATTAATTGATTGATAGTTGTGTGCTTATAGTCCCATGGTAAATATTACATTTATATTTCGGAAGAAAAAACAAATAACAATAAGTTAAATAAATTGGCTCTTTAAAGTTAGTGTATCAAGATAGAATAGAACACAATCGACGATAATCAGTGAATTATAGTCTCCTGATTGACCAGGAACATTAACATTCAGACAGCAGAGGGGTTACACATGTTTGTGGGCGCTTCAACCTGTCCCTAACATGGGTGTAACAGTAAAACATAAGAAACCATAAATTGCATATGCCGGACTTATCAAATCGGAACACTTTCATAAAAGAACCAACCAAACATAATAAAAGCCAAAAAGACACAAACCATCAATCTTGTATGTGTAATAAAGACGTCATTTTAAGCCGGAGAAAAGCATTATCTGATGCATTGCTAAAATATATGTACATACTATCGATTATAAATTTTTCTAAATGTATATAAATGAAAAAAATTATGTTCTGATTTGTCAAAACTAAAGTCAATGTTAATACAGATAAACATTTATTGAATGGTGTGAATTGATATTTAACTATTATTTCAGATGGATCTCTTCGAAATTTACGGGCTTTATAAACAAAATTACCCTACAAATTATGACATTCCATTTTCGAGAATAGCTCCACCGTACAGCCAGACTTCAACACCAAATCTTCAACAAAATGCAATAATTTAGCAAAACCCAAAAGCAATTTAACGAAATCCCAGACCCAGGAAGCCTGTAAAATAGTGTATGCCGTTGATCGCTGCCTGATATATGTGTTTAATTAAGCTTGAATTAAACTCCTTTTACCGGGACATCTTATAGCATAAGTAGTGTTTTATAATAATTGTTGAATGTCGTATGGTTGCCTATTGTTACTAAAGTTTCATAGTTTTTGAAAGATAGCTGTCTCATTGGCAATCATATCATATCTCCTTATTTCTCAGACAGTGAATTAGTTTTATGGAACATTATGACAATTACTACTACAAATAATAACATATTGTATTTGCATGAAATGAGAAACTGTCTGTGAAAAGATATTAAATACTACCTCTTCCATACACCTTACTGGAGTTAATAATGATCTTTGGTAAACATACCAGCAGCCACTTTCAAATCAAATGAAAAGATATGACATTATTGAACATAAACCATATAACAATAAGAAGAATTGGTATGATTGGCAATGAGACAACAGATCATCAAAGTTCAAAGGACGTTGATGTAAGCTATCAAAGTCACCGTATATATTTTTGTAAATTAAATCAATTGTGAGTTGTCTGTGTAGCAAATCCATTATTGCATTTTCTCCCATGTTTGACTTTGAGCGTTCCTGATGAAGGTAAAACCAGAAAATCGCTTCGGACGCATGAATTATTAAACGTGTTGTTTTTAATTTTTCTCCCAGTTGACATACCATTCAAGTTCTTTCATATGGTATGGCAAGTCTAGTAGACAACACTTCAGTGTTGACACGAAATATCATTGTTATTGTCATAATTATATACATTTATCATATATTTAGATTAGATACAGCATATGTTGTATATCTAATGAAAGTTATTTTTTCCAAACTGTATCACCTACCCTAAAACGAATACCCCATATCGCATAGCTAAATCTGTATCGCATAGCTAAACCCGTATCGCATACCGGGCGTGACGTGAATTATCGATTAAACTCAAAGTTTGACCTTTCACGCTCAGCTGCTGTATTTCCTGGCATGAAACGAAATGTAATTTCATTTCGTATGAATTTCTGCACAGTACTCACTAGAGAAAATGGCTAACCATTTTCATTTTGGAAAGTAATCCCTCTTTACTAAGGTTTGTGCTTAGTAGTTCATATATCATTTCAATCGAAGATTGGTCCACAAAAAGAGGAGTCTTATTATCCTAAATGGTAAAATTCGCGAGTCCTTTCTTTTATATGTTTTTCGGGCAAGTATATTTATTTTTCAGGTGGAACTAGGCAAGATTATTTATTTTCATCCGTAAATGGGGACCTGAAAATTAATTTCTAAAATCTGCAAGCCCCACCTCAGAATCAGATGATTGTTCCCTTACATATCATGAATCGATTATGTTAAAAAATTAAATATATGATAATCAGATCAATACATGGCAAAATCCATTTCGCATGCTGTATCCACTCGATCAATATCAGCCCTCGGAAACTTCGGCCCACGGGACTGATATTGGTTTGTCGTTCTGATACAGCATGCGATACAGATTTACCCATGTATTTTTCTATATGTATCATATATTTACAAATCTTTGAATTGTTGAAAATACTTAAAGGTTTCATATGACAGGATAATCATATCTGAATTGGGCATCAAACTTTCGGAATTTTGGATCATCAATGCTGTTCAACTTCATACTTGATTTATCCTTTTGACTTCTTTTTTCTTGTGTAACTGATGAGTATTTTACTCATGATATGACAGTTCTTGTCCATTTGTTTTTGATGTGCTTTGTTATTTTATTTTGCCATGTGATTATGGAATTTCCGATTATATTTTCCTCTAAGTTCAGTATTTTTGTGATTTTACTTTTTACCGACGTCTGGCATGCAAAATAATAGCCTGCTATTCCAAACGGAAAATTGAATTAATTTCTTCGAAAGTTTAACAGAAACCTTTATGATTTGGTAGACATTTTTACTGTTTGATGATTTGCATGATGGATGGAAACATGGGACTTTTCCTCTGAAAACTAATTTTTTATCGCCCCACTTTGCTGTTGCGATTGCCCAATTGTTCGTGATTTTGGTAATTTACTGAATCTTTCAGCTATTGTTTCTCAAGATTTATTTAGAAGAATGAGCTGTGCTCACTAACTTTATAGTATTCGTTTGTTTTATTATGAGGAATCAAAATTATCCTACTATAATTTCATATACTTCACTCCAGATAAGAATGAGCTACTAATATAATGTTAGATAAAGGCAACAGTAGTATACCGCTGTTCGAAAGTCATTAATCAATTGAGAGAAAACAAATCAAGGTTACAAACTAAAACAAATTCTACTTTGTAAAGGATCGCACTGATTCAAACATGTTTTTCTAAAACTGACATTATAAAGATGCTTTTATCGATTGACAACATACTTATTACGTTTGGATGACGTGTTTTGCAACAAATTGTCGGTATTCCAATGGGAACCAATTTTGTACCTCTTCTTGACGACTTTTTTCTTTATCATGAAGATGATTTCAGCTTCCCAATTGTGAACTTTATATTTCTATGTAGCAATATTCCAGCAGCGCCTGTATACGGAGTATATGTATCCCAATTGATCTGATATTCCCGCGCTTGTATTTCCTATCATGATGTTTTTTATAGAGGTTTGCTGCTCACAAGGAAGCTATAAAACCAAGAGTTCCAAATGGTGAAGTTGAAATCATTTCTTCGAAAATTTTACAGACGCCATCACAAGTTGGTTGACCGTTACGGAATAACCTTTTTACAGATGGTATCGGATATGTTTCTTACGTCGTAACTATAATCCCCTTCCATTTTCATGAATGTGACCTACCAAATAAGATTTTTTATTTGGTTTGTAATAACATGAGTAACACGACGGTTGCCACATTTGGAGAAGGACCTGTTTACCCCTCCGGAGCACCTGAGATCACCCCTAGTTCTTGGTGGGGTTTCTGTTGCTCAGTATTTAGTTTTCTATGTTGTTTCTTGTGAATTTTGTCTATTTGTCTTTTTCCATTTAAACCATGGCGTTGTCAGTTTATTTTCGATTCATGAGTTTGAATGTCCCTCAATGACATGTATCTTTCGCCCTTCTTTTAATCAAAAAGGGGGGGGGGTTGAACCAGTGGCTAGCTAAACCTTGCGCTTTTATAGCAATGTTAAATACAACAATAAAATTACATGACAGGACTACAGTACAAATAAAGGCAAGAACATTCCGGAAAAAGAGAAATACACAAATAAACCTTACAATAAGTCATTTCGGCATGCTAATAATTATCAAAGGTATCATGCTTATTATTTAATACGTGCGTTTTGTCTACATAAGACCAACCAGTGACGCTCAGATCAAAAGAGTAAAGAAAGGACGAAATATTACAATGCTCAATTTTCACTTTCTCTTTAAGATTAAGGATATTCGTTCACAACGCATATTTGTGTACTCCGATTTTGATTTTTCAAAAGAACTAAAAAAAAAAAGGATAAAATTGCAATAACAAAAAAAAAAAAAAATGAAATCCAAGAAAGACAAACAACATCATGGCCGAATAAAAAAGGACAAATTGCGACAACCAATAGCCGACGAAACATCATATAGAAAACGAAAGACAAAGCAAGATAAACTCCATAAAACGATGTTATTTATGGGTTTAATGAGTGACACATCCGTCGTCATTGGTGAATGACAGTCAACCAAGTAATGACAGTGAGCGTCCGTAAAATTTACTTTCCAGTAAATAATTTACTTATCACGAATATCCCTTGGTTTGAATATGCAGGTACTTCTGAAAGGTATTGCTATATATAATAGTTTATAATGTTCAGAATAGGAAACGGGAAATGAAGAGACAAAATTTTGCAAAACAGGACTCCTCAAACAAATGTTTTACAAATTTATTTAGCAACAACCACAAACTGAACCAATCTTTGTTATAATAATCTTGTTTAATTTTCAAATAGACTGTCCGTAAATAGGCAGACGTATTGGGATTGATTGATGAATATAAGAGTCATAACAATTTCAAAACTTGATTAAAATCATTTTTTTAATATAATATGATATATTCTAAGAACAATTTAAAATGTGCTATTCCTCTTACTGATCTCGATGCCTCTTTAACTTTTCATATTGTTAACGTACATATCAATATATAATATTCAAAAATAGATAAACCTTTCATAATTGAGTCGGAGAAGACAAACAGTCAACGGACTTAATTTTACAACAGATCTAATTACGCTTTATACAGCTGTATCGTATCTTGAAATATTTAGTTGTTCCCATACAAGGATCTTTGGCTGGTGCATAAATACTGCATGCTTGTTTTCCATTACAACTCTTTTTAACATCAGGAAGAATATTTACTGGACCACATGATGTTGTTCCTATGTTTCCCATTGGACATGTTCTCACACTATTTCTTCCATATGTTGCTTGTTTCACATCGATGACTGCGTTCTTCGTTTTGTCACATTTTAACGTGGGGTCGTCGTCTATGCATATATGAATATTCATCACTACAAAAACAATGCCATAAATATAATTTGTAGCTAAAAGGTCAATGGATCCTGTTTAACTAAACTAAGGTGAAGGCATAATTTTGGGATGAAGGTGTCATCAACACTTGAAAGCCGAGAATTTTTTTATGATCAAATAAACTGAACTGAAAATTTAAAAAAAAACTGTTTGTATCGGTACTAAATTAAAGCTACAGTAGATTATCAATGTTCATTCCATAGCAACTAATTATGAAGAGACAAACTTCGTTGACAAACTTAAGCTGAGGAAAACGCATATATACCTCAAAAGGAGCGAGACTCCGTTAGTCGACGGGGTAACCGTCTTTTGCTTTGCATGCATAACTTGTCACTCTCAATCAAAAAGTCGTATACGGGTAAAGAACACAACCCGTAAAATAACAGACTTAAATGGTATTTTAAGATAGAATACAACGATAACACATCCCTAGCCTGGTAGGGAGTTGAGACACACGCAACACGTCGTGTCTATTAAACAACTCGTGATGGTGATCACACAACTAATATAGGGTCGATTTCAGCCGACTTTTTTTTATGTATACCCCATGTAAACGATGTACGTAAAGTGTGAACATTTCTAATGTGCAGATTAATGGAATACTGTTGCATCAACACATTCACCAATTAATTAATGGGCTTTAAAACAAAAAAGTCAGCTCTATTCATTAACATTTATTTAAAATCTTCAACTGGATTTTTTTTTTCGATAAGTATAAATGTAAGCTATATTTTACAATTTTCTAATGAATTTCAACTTGAAGAGTCTATGGATACAAAATTTCATAACATTCTAAACTTACAAATTCTTAAGCCTTATTTTTCATTCCTGTCGATAATAGAAAAGCACAATAAAGGTTACACAGAGTTATACTCAATCTTAAATGATTTTGACCCTTCAAATAATTGAGTTTTCATAATCGGATAAAGGAGAAGAAAATATGCTCATATTTTATATCAATTATTGTCCAATTGTTACCTGTACACGCTGGTAATAGTGCATATACTTGTAGTGACGCGTTAAATACCTGACCATAGTAAGCGTACTTTTTTCTAACTGGTACCTTGTTAATTAATTTAATTAATACAGTTTTTACCGTCTTCATCGTCCTCTGCGGGTATATTTGACGGTTGCTGTGGTTGTTGTGGAGGTACTGGCGGTTGTGTTGTTGTTGTTGAGAAGCAATTGTCTTCGTCACTACCATCTGAACATTCCCTTTTGCCGTTACATTTGAATGAATCTGGTTTACACGTTCTATCTGACCTGCATTCAAATTGAGAACGGGAACATCCTAATCAAAAAATGTTTTAAGTGTTGATTAATGCAATAAACCTTAAAAGATTTCATGATAATATCAATCACGAAACTATAAACAAGTTTTATCCCTCCATTTTCTCCTGAAAAATACCGTACCAAGTCAGGAAAGTAGCAGTTAAAAATACCGTACCAAGTCAGGAAAGTAGCATTTAAAAATACCATACCAAGTCAGGAAAGTAGCAGTTAAAAATACCGTACCAAGTCAGGAAAGTAGCCGTTGTTTTTCACTTATTCTGTGGATTGATGACCGTCTCATGTTGTCAGTTTTTATTGATGACCATCTCATGTTGTCAGTTTTTATTGGTGACCGTCTCATGTTGTCAGTTTTTATTGGTGACCGTCTCATGTTGTCAGTTTTTATTGGTGACCGTCTCATGTTGTCAGTTTTTATTGACTTCCATTTTTTAATTTTCTTTCGAGTTCTCTATTTGTGTAAAACTTTTTAATAAACACACAAATTTGTATTTGGAGCCTTTATTGGTCAGCATTGATCAGTTACTGTTCTTTATAAATTCTCAAAAGTTTGTTCAAATGGAAAAATAAATGCGTATGTTCACAAGGTTCTGCAGCTTTGTAGAAAATTGATACCGTTAATGCTATTTGATCTAACATGCTTTTCGTTTATGACATTTGTATCAAAACAAGATTAAAAAAAAAGAAGAGAAAATGAGTTTAAGCTAAGACCATCTGTAGAGTAGTTAGCTAAACAGTTTCATGTGTTGTCCTTCAAAGTTTAACATGTGTATGTCTAACATATTAGAATGAACTATCGATATCAGTCATCAAACTAGTTACAAAAAACGGGAAATTTCATCTCTGAACAAACTTTAAGCTACAAGTTTTAATACTTAGACACCAAGAAAAGTGACATTACGACAAAATAAATATGTTTTTATTACTACATTACCTATCTTACACTTATATGTTATCTTCAAATATTTTGATTTATCGTGACAGAGGTCAACTAAACCAAAACTTGCAGGCTTAATAGGACATATATGTGTATCGTCACATTGTCTTCTAAGTTTGGATAATACAGATTCACATGTTGCTGTGTTTCCTTTTGTGCATGTTCCTAGATTAGTTTTCCCGTGCATAACCCTCACCACCTCGATTACTCTACCATACTTCTTATAACATCGCAGTTTAAAGTCTGGAGTCTTGCAAAATGTAAGCATTTTCCAACGAGGCTGGTCTGCAACATCAAACAAAATTAGATAAAAAAAATTATGACCAAAGGTATTCACTCAAAATACTTGTGTCATAGTTTAAATTTAGTTTTAAGTTAATAAAAACATCCATTACGATTAACAGATGTTCCTATTATCTATTTGCATTTAGTTTTGATGTCATTTTGGATAGTTGATCCCACAAAGTATCAATTTCCCGATGATAAATACTCTTTGCATTAAATTAGCTTTGATAACTTGAAATATTAATGGGGGAACGGAATTCATTTTCAATTTCAATTCCATCTTTGCAAAGTGGACAAATTTTCTGTTTTAAAGGCGTTCAAGTATACCTACCAACTTCTGATAGTAAGTTGCTAGATCTATAACTAATTATTATCTTACCATTTTACAGTGACTTGACTGTTAGTGTTGCTCTCCACCAATTGCAACTTATTCAAAATTCTGACCAAATTGCACTTAGTTTTATAAAATCAAATTGTTCAACTGGTCAGAGATTTGCACTAACTGCTGTAGAAAACCACAGCCAAGTCCTGAAAGTGCTAGGTGATAAAATAAAACATACTTACCATCCTATAAGACTTTAACTCCACTTCAATGATGACGTGACAAAATCCGCCCATCAGTTTGTATAGGTATATTATAGTCATTTCCATGCTGAAGGAACTGTTATTATTTTGAATTGCTATAAAAATGTCCAAACTAAGCTTTCAGCATGGGAATGACTATAATATACCTATACAAACTGATAAACTAATTTTGTCACAACATAATTAAAGTGGAGTTATAGTCTTATAGGATTGTAAGTATGTTTTATTTTGTCACCTTGCACTTTCACATTTTGACTGAACAATTTGTTCAATATTCTGACCAGTTGAACAATTTGGTTTAATAAAACAAATTGTTACTTGGTCAAAATTTTGAATGAGTTGCAATTGGTGGAGAGCAACACTTACAGTCAAGTCACTGTAAAAAATAAACACTTGTTGAGGTCCAGTTGGAGATATTTTTCTAATTCGAAATTATTCTTAACTTTGCGATACTTTCTTACTCACTATTATGACTATCTTTTTAAGGGTCACAAATGAGCTCGTTTTCAGTTAACAGCCTTTATCGATAATTTAAATAAAATTGAGAATGGAAATGGGGAATGTGCCAAAGAGACAACAACCCGACCATAGAGCAGACAACAGCAGAAGGTCACCAACAGGTCTTAAATGCAACGAGAAACTCTCGCACCAGGAGGCGTCCTTCAGCTGGCCACTAAACAAATATATACTGGTTCAGTGATAATGAAAACCATACTAAACTCCAAATTGTACACAAGAAACTAAAAGTTAAAATAATACAAGACGAACAAAGGCCAGAGGCTTCTGACTTGGGACAGGCGCAAAAATGCGACGGGGTTAAACATGTTTGTGAGATCTCAACCCTCCCCCTATACCTCTAGCCAATGCAGAAAAGTAAACGCATAACAATACGCACATTAAAATTCAGTTCAAGAGAAGTCCGAGTCTGATGTCAGAAGATGTAACCAAAGAAAATAAACAAAATGACAATAATACACAAATAACATCAGACTACTAGCAGTTAACTGACATGCCAGCTCCGGACCTCAATTAAACTGATTGAAAAATTATGTCTTCATCATATGAATATCAGGCACAATCCTCCCCGTGAGGGGTTTAGTATCATACCATCATAACATATATGAGAAGAACATAACCCCTGTTATGCCAACAACTGGTTTATTAATAATAATTGTGTTTAGTTCCGATGCAAAGACCCTATAAGTGAATCAATATTAACGCCAAAATATGCAATCTTTAATGACCTGACAACAGTATCGTAACTATATTCCTTCTTAATGCGTCTATTTAAAGGTTTTGTTAGCTTCTGAGGTGAATACTGACATTTTTGTGCTTTATAAAGAATATTTCCATAAAATATTGGATGTGAAATACCTGAACGTATAAGAAGTCTGCATGTTGAGCTATATTTACGAATGATGTCCTTATACCGATGATAAAATTTAGTAAATGTTTTGACTAGTTTGTGATATCGAAAATCCTGGTGTAATAATTTTTCAGTAATACATAAATTTCTCTCGTTAAAATCTAAAACATTGTTACATACACGAGAGAATCGTACAAGTTGAGATATATAAACACCGTAAAATGGTGACAAGGGAACGTCACCATCTAAAAATGGATAATTAACGATAGGAAATGAGAAATCATCTCTTTTATCATAAATTTTAGTATTAAGCTTTCCGTTAATGATATATATATCAAGATTTATAAGAAAGGGCAGTGGTCATTGTTAGTATTAGCTTTATTTAAAATAAGTTCAACAGGATAAATTTCTTTAGTATACATACTGAAGTCGTCATTATTGAGAGCTAACATATCATCCAAATATCTAAAAGTATTATTAAATTTGTGTATCAGATGTTGTTTCGATGGGTCTTTGCTGATTTTTGTCATAAATTGTAACTCATAGCAATACAAAAACAGGTCCGCAACAAGTGGTGCACAGTTAGTCCCCATTGGAATTCCGATAACCTGACGATATACGGAATCTCCAAAGCGAACAAAAATGTTATCTAGTAAAAATCCAAGGGCAAATATAGTATCAAAGCATGTCCAATTGACATAGTTTTTTTGTTTATTGCTACTAAAAAATGACCTAAAAGAGTTTGAACATATATATTCACATTCTGACTTTTTAAATGCCCATTTAATTAGGTGTGTGAATCAATGTTGAAGAAAAACAACATATTCTAATACCGTATCATAGACCCCGTACATTGATCCTTTTTAGATGATATAATTTTCGGCGCTTTAAACGGATAATTATGGTATTATACCGCTTGTAATAATTTTGTTATATTGCTGTATAAAAGTAAATATCATGATCTCTTAACAAACTAAATCAGGCCGTTAGTTTTCTCGTTTGAATTGTTTTACACTGTAGTTTCGGGGCCTTTTAAAGCTGACTATGCGGAATGGGCTTTGCTCATTGTTGAAGGCCGTACAGTGACCTATAGTTGTTTAATTTCTGTGTTATTTGGTCTCTTGTAGAGAGTTGTCTAATTGGCAATCATACCACATCTTCTTTTTTTTATATTATATGTGGTCACTGATGTAAATTATCGACACATAACCATACCTTTATTTGCTATTACTGGTGATGATGCTGGTTTTATCGAAACGCATTTATATTGCAGCTCTAAATACTTTGTAATTCCCGGGCAAGGATTTCCAAACATATTACCGCCTGCCGACAACGAGCATTCTCTTTTACCATTACACAATGTTCTTAACTTCTGCTGAACGCCAGAGGCACTGCATTTTGTATTTCCGACATTACCGATGAAACATGTGACTTTATTACTTCGTCCGAAAAATCCTTTAGTAATCTGTATCTGCTGGTTTTGAGGACATATAAGTTTTGCTTGATAATTCTGACAGATAACTAAACTTGTAGGATAATCTGAAAAAAAAATATCTTATCATTTTATAATTGAATATAACAATTAAATATGAAAAAAATCTGTACTTTGCATAATTAATATATTTCATGGTTTTATATGTACCACTTTAAGAAGATACAATTGGTAAATATTTCCAACGGTTAACGATTTATTGCTAATTTTTGGTATTCTTGTCTTTTCTCTTGAGAATGTGCTTTGTCTATACGCCTCTTAGTTTTTCTTTGTTAACTATTTGTTTGATTTTATAGTTAGGAAGGTTATAATACAATGTTGACTACTGTTCCCCTATTTTTGACATTTTTACCTTTTATGTCTATTTGTTTTCTTCACACATCGTTGTCAATATAATGAAATTTCATGCGACTGTCATACAATTGAGAGGTTTGGCAAGCTATAAACCCAGGTTCAATCCACCATTTTCCGCATAAGAAAAAATGCCTATCCCTAGTCAGGAATATGACAGTTGTTGTCCATCATTTGGCCAAACTTTTAGGAATTTTGGTCCTCAATGCTCTTCAATTTTGTACTTTATTTGGCCCTTTTAAACTTTTTTGGATTCGAGCGTCACTGATGAGTCTTTTGTAGACGAAACTCTCGTCTGGCGTATATACAAAATTTAGTCCTGGTATCTATGATGAGTTTATTTCGTTTGATGTGTTTGAGCTTTTAATTTTGTCAGTTGATTAGGGACTTTCAGTGTAAAAGTTTCCTAGGATTTCGGTATTTTTGTTATTTTACTTTTGATCAATGAATAATGAATATATATTGTGCTAAGTTGAATCAGATTTTCAACCTGCTAACTCAATAGGTAACAGGTAACAATATAACAAATTACCTCACATGGACGTTTTGTTTTACTTTTCTTCTTATTGCAGTTTTTTTTTATACAATTGATCACATTTTGTTTATGGCAGTAAAATATTAAAAGAGGAACGGCAGTCTATTTGTGTTTTTTTGCAATTCATAAAACATTTTCTTATTTTTTTATTTTATTTGAACTTTCCTACTCTCTATTTATTGTACGAATAAGGGGCTGATTGTGTTTAACTTGCAATTATAAATACGACATAAGTAGATCTGTAATTTATCAAAACATCGTGTGGTTATACATTATACAATGTTTTGAGCCTTAGAGTGACAAGCTGAGTAAGCCATCTTATATATGTACTGACAAGACTACGGTCTACATGAAGACATGCCCACCTTCCCGGATTCAATATTCTAACGCAGAGCCGACCAGTCTCTATTTTTAATCCTAAAATGGCTATTGATTAATACAAAAGTAGAAAAAAAGCTATTTCGAACCTAAGTCTCCATTTTTGGATCAAATCTCTCCACGACTGCTTAACACTACTTAAATCAAACAGAAAAGTTATTTTGTCATAATAGGTATACATCTAGCATAAAAAAAATATATAGTAGCTGAAATCCACGAGTAAGCATAGTTATCTTTGCATTTTCTATAAACTCGACAAACCTTTGCATCTGTACGTAACACTCAGGTAATTTGCCGTATTAGTGCACTCAGTTCCAAAAGTTGAACTTTTTGCTTCAAGATAACAACTTTGCCTTCGGAAACATTTTTGTGTGACAGCTGATTTAGCTCCTGATTCACAACTTTCGCTTTTCCGTCCTGCCTTCAGACATGTAGTACCATCTCTACGACCGTAGAAGGCGTTGACTATAACGATCTCTCTGCCATTACAATCTATGGTGGATTTCTCATTTTCACAAATGACTTTCGTCACATCTGAATTATAAATGAATAATTTGTAAATATTATTCTGATTTATTTTGTCGAAAAAAAAAGTAAAATCACAAAATATACTGAACTCCGGGGAAAATTCAAATCGGAAAGTCCCTAATCAAATGGCAAAATCAAATGATAAAACATATCAAACGAATTGACAACAAAGGTCATACTAAGCATCAGAACCTTGCAGGGTACAGAGATCTGACACAGGGAAACTCAGAGATATAAAATCCAACCATGACTTCAAATTAGAGCTGAAAAACCTCTTTCATCTTCTAGGAAAATCTTTTATGTTACAACATGGAAGAAAGTCAAACAGTAGATGAACAGAAAATGGTTGTTGATATAAAAATTCAAACTATGTGAAATTTTGTCTAATCGTTAACAAACAGAATGTACTAATTGACTTTTTTATATTACAAAATCTTTTAAAAATTGCTCCATATCTTGATATTAATTGATGGAATATTTCCGGGATAGAATGCATGTTGAAAAATACAACTTTCATCTGTTTCTTATTGTAAACTTTCCGAATAAAAACGTTCTTATTTGGCTACATTATGGTCGGGATTATAACCTTTAATTTTCGTTGTAAGAGTAACTTTGGATATTCCTTGCTTGTCATGGTGTTATCGTTATTATTTAATATACTTTTTGTGTAGATAACAAGTGGACGTGGTCCGGTACTTATACATCCCGACACAAAAAAGACACAATGAACAGATCTGAGAGTACTCGCAGTTATCTGACAGATAGTTCAAAGCCACTAACATCTATTAAAAAAAATCATGCAACTAAGACTAAAGATTCAACGGAATCTCAAACGTCTGCTCGCCAAAGTCATCCCATTTTGCGCAGCTATAGCCTTCACGGAAGAATTTGCCATTAATCTTAATATCATGCCAGTTGTCATGACTGGTAATGACTGACATTATATGCACCAAGAATTTTAGGGCTGTAATGTAGGTCATTTATACACACCAAAAGTGTACAAAAAACTTGTGTCATGTTTCTGTATACTAAATTATTATGAAATTGAGCTATTTCCTTCAAAAAACATGTACAAATATGTAGAAAAAATGTACATACGTTATCATTAAGATAAGATAAGATTAAATATGTAAACAACCCCTGAACTACAATGTTATATGGAATCTTCCATAATGTAAACCCCTAAAATACAATGTTGTATGGAATCGTCCATAGCAGGCGAAAGACATAGGATTCACAATACACGGTTTCCCCTGATAATGCCAGTTGTCATGACTGGTCATGACTAACATTGGATGCACCAAGAATTTCAGGGCTGTAATGTAGGTCATTTATACACACCAAAAGTGTACAAAAATCTTGTGTCATGTTTCTGTATACTAAATTATTATGAAATTGAGCTGTTTCCTTCAAGAAACATATACAAATATGTAGAAAAAATGTACATACGTTATCATTAAGATAAGATACGACTAAATATGTAAACAACCCCTAAAATACAATGTTGTATGGAATCGTCCATAGCAGGCGAAAGACATAGGATTCGCGAATACACTAACCCGAATATTCCAGTTGTTATATTACGCTCCCTATTGATCACTACATTAACGAAAGGTGGAGAGAATCGGAGACGGTAAGGGCTTGAATTATTCGAGTTACGAATACACGGTTTCCGCTGTTAATGCCAGTTGTCATGACTGACATTAGATGAAATAAATATAGATATGTCTATAAACAGCTGATAAAGTCTATTTAATAATTTAACTTTTTTGTTGGTTGAGATGTGTCGATTGTGCAGCACATGTGTCCCTTCGCGGCCTTCAGTTTAGATTATAGACTAGAGAAGAGACTAAATGCGTACAAACCTGATGTCAAATGAAGATGTAGGAAATGTTATAACGTCAATCCTTTAAATTATGAAAAACAAACATATAGTATCGAATTCATAACAGTGTGGCTATGGACATTGATTGGCGCACTTTAATATCCCATTGACTGGGACAGATTAGGTGAACGTTCGTCTATAACGCCCATTGCTCACGACGTCCTTAATATAAACATTTAAACCGTGGGGTCACCAAAGGTTCTCAACGCCTATATAAAATAATTCGAAATACTAATCAGGAATTTGTGTTTTGATTTATATTGATTAATTAAACGTCCTTTACTTGTGTTTTTGTTATGTTTCGACAATCAATTTTCATAATAAGATATCGCAAAGCCATGTTCTTTCAGAAAAAAGAATGACTTACTGAATGCATGTATTGATTGATTATCTTTTTTCGGATTTAACCATTGCGATTGTCGAGTTATGTAATCTTTTAACTTTTATCTGGTCTAATTTTATTTTAGAACGAATGCATAATCCACTTTCAAAAGTTGTGCAAATACGAAACATAAAGACAAAATATACTTCTGCCCTGTCTTTTTCGCACTTGAAAGTTATTGGATAGTAAGAAAGCTATTTGGATTAAACCTTGTGAAATTTGCATGCATTTACGTTATTGTATTGGCAAAATGTATCATTTGGTGTATATAGGAAACTTAAACCGTTCTGCTATACTGCTACTATACTTGTGAAAAACACTTGGCAACAGAAACGCATTCATCTTATCTATATAAAAAAATCGACCCAATTTACATAGAAATGGACGTCTTCGTGCATTTGTGATCGCAAATAAAATATGTTCCGGACCTTATGAGTATTTGGACCATACGTGTATGGTTGGACCATATTAGTATACCCTTATGGTCATGATATATGCGTATGGTCCAAATACTCATATGGTCCGGAACACATACATGATATTCTGTGCGTTGACTTGTCGGTCGTCTATTAATTTTTTTCTTTTGTTGATGGATTTGACGTCTTTCTGTGAGTGATTATTTGTTCATGACTTAAAACTTACTTGCAAATAATTTAAAAACAAGACTTGATTTATAAAAATGTCCAAACAAACCATGATTTTTTTTTAAACATACATCACATCCATTGCAAAAGGCTAAAATTCGCCAGGTCTTTAATTTCAACTAAGTGAGTTGACTAAATTAATGTTGCGGACCATTTTCCAATTTCCATGCGGTATCCCTATTTTTTTTCTCGCTCATCTTTTATGTTTGTTTTTTTCATCCCAAGACCTCTTGGAGCTTTCATTCTATAAAGTGTGTATTTTGCTAATGGTCGAAGGCCATACGGGGACCTATAGCTTGATAACGCCTGTTGGTCCCTGGAAAGAATGTGTCTGATTGCCTATCACACTTCATATTCTTATTTTAACATGCAGTTATATCTATGATAAGAATGAAAATTGAATTGTCATGGAGACAAAAACCCAACCAAAGAGCAAAAAAAAAAAAAAGAAAAAAAAAAAGCCCAAGGCAACATGTAGATCTTTCGTATCAAGGGAATTACTATAAATATATTTATTTCAGGTTAATAGTATTAGGCCATACTCAAGTTATAAAATAGATCTTGTCGTCAACTTTTGCAACCAGCTTCTATGTTTCTATAATGCACTGTTCATCTTTTTTGGGCTTCGACTTTTCCATTGGACAGACAATTTTGTTTTCGACTGTTTTAAAAAGATGCATTTTTTTACAAAATCATACAAGTAAGGAGTCTCTGGCCTTTGGTAGTGTTGTATGTTAATTAATGTTTGTTTATTTATTTGTTTAGGAAATAAGTATGACGTACATTTTCACTGAACTAGGACACTTTTTATAATAGTTTTTCGATATCGATCGGGCAAAAATAATCACGAATATAATGCCTACCCATGTTAAAACTACAATAAAGTATAGTTTGCATCAATTATTTCTTGAACCTACCATTTTTTTTGTCTGTGTTGGATTTGTGTGGCATTGAAAAAAACGGGTATAAACTACACAGTGCAGCTTCCAACAAGAATACAAGATTTATTGATTTTCAAAATGCGACCAAAATTAAAAATTTGCTCGAAGCGGAAAAAATTCAACAGTTTGATTTTCATTGAAATAAAATAATTGTTATGATTTACACACCGTTACTTTTTCCAATATAAATATTCGAACTATTTTGTTTGTTGTTTCCTTTATAAATTTACATCATTTTTAAAAAGACCACGCGTCTTCGATATTTAGAAGACTATAAAAGCGATGTTCATTATCTTTCTTCTGCTGTAAGTTTAATTTAGTTATTTTGTGTCATAATTGCCATCTCGTATGTTTTAAATTTGAATAAAGAAGATTCAGGTTGTCTTATACGTCAATGATACACACAAAAAAAAAAACGATAACAAATAAAATAAGGTGCAACATTCATTCTCCATGAAAAGAATACATCACATGGATGTAATTTTTGTAAGAAAAATACCAATTTCGTGAGAAGTTGTGTGTTGGACTTGAAGAGCCAAGGCAAACTGTTAATATCATCGATTTATGGTATATAAAAAAAAAACAAAGCCCACATGGTTAGCATTGAATAAATAGAAGGCCACTCTTAAATGATCACAACGTAGAAGTTTTTGTTCTCTTAATCAATAAGATATTTTCTGAAATAACGCGGGTCCCTATTAACTTAAAAGTTTTTTTGTTTTTTTTTACCATGAATAAACTTTTTTTTTTATTATTATTTATTGATATCAGCTCTGGACATTAATATTCTTAAAAGTGAAACTGTTGTAAGTGATGGTATAACAATTATTTAAAATAAATTCCTTAAATGATATGTGAAAAGAAAGTTTCATTTTATGTATCAAAATGTGTAACAAATGATTATTTAAATCCCCACTTGAAGGCCTCCGATAGACTGAGTGAGCATAAAATCATCGCCCACGACAAACAAGTTAAAGGTAAACTTTTCAGTACAATAACAAAAACGTTTTACTGTCGACCACACTGTTATGAATTTCGTTCTATGACAATTTTTCACATAAAATAGATTGTAAAATTTTCCAAATGAACGTCCAAAAAAATTGCGTCTCAATAGAAGATTTCCCGCGCAAATGTCATGGGATATACCAAAACGACTTTTAGGTGTGTTGTCATTAACATTCTGGTCAATGAACACAGTTAGATAATATATATCAATATGTTAACTATATTTATATTGGTTTTCAGAAAAGTGACTTTATCAGAAAAAAAAATTGTGGCAAACAACGGTAAATAGCATATATCATCTTGACATGACATATGAAAACCCCTTAAGCATAATGGTGTGTGTATGGAATAGGTCATGGAATTGTCCAAACCAATACAGGTGAAATACGTAGATTGATAATTGTGGACACAGCAGGAAGATTAGATATAAGATCCTCATGAGCCCGTTGTAAAAAGTAAAAAACTGTAAAAAAATCAAAATTTGCTGAAATTTGCTCGATTTACCTTGAAGTGAAGACAATAAAAATTTGCGTGTATAGAGTGAACCCCTATATAATATAGAATGAAATTCAAAACAGTGTGGCTGTGGCCATTGATTGACACATTAAATTCATCCATTGACTGGGACAATTTAGGTGAACGTTTGTATGTAACGACCACTGCTCACTATGTACTTTTTAAAGACACTTAAACTATGGGGTCACCAAAGGTTCTCAACACCTTAATAAAGTAATTCGAAAAATTAATCAAAAATAACACGATGTTTTGATTTATATCAATTATATAAATCAAAACATAAAGGTTATTCCTGATTAATTTTTCGAATTATTTTATAATTAAAGGCGTTAAGAAAACTTTGGTGACCCCACAGTTTAAATGTCTATCGTAGGTACGTCGTGAACAGTGGTCGTTACAGACAAACGTTCACGTAAATTGTCCCAGTTAATGAATGAATTTTATGTGTCAATCAATGGCCACAGCCACACTGTTTTGAATTTCATTCTAATACTGTGTTCTTGACGACTTCCTATCGCGATGATCGATAGAAATGATATTTTATTATTTAGGTATGTAATAATTCTAGCGTTACTGTTTAAAACAGAACTGAGTGTCCAACTTCATCCTGCTGCTACCTGCCTTTCTTTTTTCAAGCTATCACATTCTTTATAGATTAATACTTTTAGAGACAAAATGATTTAACTGGTATCTTTGAAAGCTAAAAAAAAAACACAAAAAAAAAAAACCAGCTGAAATAATTGGGTTTCCAAAATGACCACATATATTACTATAGTTTTCGTTGAAGCACCTACTAAACTGTAAGAAAATAAAATGCGACCAGACTCATCTTATAACCAAAATCAGTCGAGAGTTGCGATATTTCTATTTTGATAAATTATAAGAATCTAAATACCTTTATTACAAAAAACTAATAACAATAACTGATTTCAAAAGACAATCACTAGACATGGTGATAACCCTCGTGAAATTACATAAAAGTATTTCAAATTATGAAATTTGTTTGCCGTTCTATCTGTGCAATTGTTCTAAATGTCTGCTTCTTTATCAAATTTATTCAGCATTGAAATAACTTTATTAGGTATGAGAATAAAAACAAGATTTCACCAGCGATGCTAAAAGCAGAATATTTGAAAGTCAATGATTATGTTATATTTCCTATTTTGCAAATTGATATATTATTACTAAGATAATTGATAATTACACTGACCTTGGCTTGCCATTATCATTGTTTGTAGAAGAAAAATACAAACTATCTCAAATCTGTAATCCATGGTGGTGAATTGCGATCGATTTTACACTATAAGAGAGGAATTAAAATCAAATATCAACCCGTCATATTATGTTCCATTTTTTTTCAGTATTTAATTTAATAAGAGGAAGTGTAACATGCACGTAATAGCTATGGTAATCTGGTAAAACATGTTGCAAATATGATTGTATATATAATATATATTTTACATACAATTGTAAAAATATTTGATGAGATTACCCCTTGCATGTAAAATTAAGTCATTTTTTATTCATATATAACATATTAAGATTAGTTTTGATAAGGTTGGAAAAAGTGTTGCACCATGTACGCTAAGAGTTAAAAGTACATTTCAATTAAGCCAAGGCAGAAAAACTTTCCTTAAAACTTCTGTCATTGATTGACATTTTTTTTTAACATGGAATGCTGCATTTAACACGAATCAATCAACTACATTACAAACTCCGTAGAGCTTTTAAACGAATACAAAAGCTAAAGCACAACACCATATGTCCTGTTGAACCATTCCAAATTGAAATTATAAAATAAAGAAACAAATTATAATAAAAACAAAAAACACCATAGAACATCATAAACTACTTCCAAACAAAGTCTAAGAGAGTATGTATTGCCGAAATGTACCCATAGGACCTTACGTTAAAGACATCAAATGTCTAGATGTTATTTGCGTTGAACTAAATGTCAGTAGTTGTGAATACTTTCAGTGCTGAAATTAGTGTGTTTCTGTTGTGTGGATGTTTAAGTACCCACCCACGTTCATTCTGTGTTTTTGTTAAGATGTATTTTTATTTGTACCCATCTGATGAGTTAAGCCTTTTTCAACTTATATTTACAGTTTGTTCTTATGTTGTACTGTTAAACCATTGTCTCAGACTAGTTGGGGAGGGTTGACGTCTTCAGACGAGTTTAACCGCCGCCACGTTCTATATGTGCCTGTCACAAGTCAGAAGTCTTTAATTGAGTGGTTGTTGCTTGCTGCTCTTCATCGTGTATTTGTTCAATGTTTTGTATTGTTTGTTCATGTTTTGTAATATGGTACCAATGTCCCAGGTACATGTAAGAGGGAGGGTTTGGTGTCATAGCACTAAGTTTAACCCCGTCACATCGTCCCATTATGTATGTGCCTGTCCCAAATCAGGAGCTCTAAATTCTGTGGTTGTCGTTTATTGCTTTTTAATATATTTGTTTTTTCGTTCTTTTTTGTTTTATAAATGTTGTTAGTTTTCTTGTTTGAATTTTATTGCATTTCTCAGTTCAGGACCTTTTATATAGCTGGCTATGCGGTATTTGCTTGGTTGATTGTTGAAGGCTGTACGGTGATCTATACATGTAAGTGTTAATTTATGTGTCATTTGGTTTCTTGTGGAATTGTGTACTTGACAATCGTACACCATCTTCTTTTCTTTATATGCTGTACATTAATGTTTGTTTATTCTATTAATTTACTAAACACACTTGTAATTAACATAACCTTAAGTTGATAGTTATTTTATTGGCAATCATACTACATCTTATTTTTATAAAACAGTTTTAAGAATATCAAGGTGAATATCAAATACTATTTAAAGAATCATAATATGTTCAACATGCAGAAGTAATCATATTTACACGAATGCGTTATTGGTTATCAAATATTTATGATTATTAATGTTAATATTTGTTATTATTAAGGGTTATACAACTGTGTTCATAATATAACGATGCGAATTCTACATTTGGGATTTTTTTCATTTCTTATTTTAAGCCAATTAGAATATTTGACAGGTAGGAATGACAGTAACTTAATGAAGTTTTTAATTGCCTTATTCCGAGAGGAGAAAATGGGAAAATATATTTGAAATTAGGAGAAAATGATATTAATGCTAAATATATGAATAATGTAGCAAATATTTAAAACAAAATTGTTTTAGAAGTAAGTACATCTTGTGTCAATCATGAAATTTTTAAAAGAGATTTGGTTGTTGTCCGTGTTTCACATGCAATTTATATGCGCTTTGAATATAATTATAATGGAAAATCGGGGTGTCCGATACCAGGAACCGCAAATGATTACACGTACTTTTTTTTATCATTGTATATACTTCTTTTTATCAAAAGTGCGTGTTTATGTTGATATTAAAGGTGTACATATGTGTTTTGTAGAGAATTGACATTCTCCTCTTTCAGCAAAAACTCGCACTATTTGCAACACCAATAGAATTGTTTGCCGAAAGGAAAAAATCATAAGAGTTACAGAAGCAACCTTTGGTCGGTTTGGAAAAAGGAAAAAGCGCAAAAAGAAGAGATCGTGTGGAACTAAAAATAATGTTCTGAGTAAAGTTAAAGAAATTTGTGACAAGAATACATCGTGTTTATTAGACACATCTAGCCCCGTATTTATAAAACCATGTCCTGGATCATCTGTGTGCTTACGTGTTACATGGAAATGTCAAAAGAAAAAAGGTGAATAACGTTTTAAAAAAAAATATTTAACATATCAGTTTGTAGTTACTCTCTTTTAGATATTGAAACAAATTCCAGAAAAAGAGAACAAAGTTGAGAAAATCTTACCTACCTTACTTAATCATTTCAAAGAATTGTTGCTTCGTCGGGTACTCTGACGGTCAATAGTTTGGACAAAAACAAGCCAAATATGTATGGTATTATCTCAAATAGCAAGCAGATAAAACTGTAGTTTGGTGGTAAAATGTGGTTTCAATGCTTTTATTTCATTTATTTCAAACTAAATGTAATTGAAATTGCACATTTTACAATTTTTACACCAGAGTGCCTGGGTAATAACTAGTGATAGCATGTTTTGTAGTATGTATATCAGGCTAGATGTTTTGGGTTAAAATCAAATGTATCTTCTTTAGTAAACTGTATGTCAGACGACATGCTTTAGATTAAAACGAGTGGTATCTGGTTTTAAAAAGGTGTGCCAGGTGACACTTATTGGAATAAAGTCTAGACATATGCCTATTGTAGAATCCGTTATGCTTATCTCTAGGTATCTGTAACGGATACCTGAAATAACATTTTCGTCATACTTATCACACACGCTATCCTTATGCTTGCTGTTACCAGTGTAAACAATAGAATATAAATGTTCAAGAAGTTGTGAGTAGTAGATGCTTGACATAGCGGTCAAGAGTATGTATCAATTAATTACGACAGTCATAGTGACTGTAGAAATAATGAGAGAAGGATAGGTTGTTTACTATGCTATAGCACGTTTTCGCTTTTGTTTAGCAATTCTGTTATTAAAATTGCTGTTGCTTGAAAAGGTTTGTAATTGCGGCTTTAAATGTAAAGTTTCTTTTTGTATGCTTTAAGATGAAAACAATTGAAGGTCTTTCCACGCGAAAAGATCTATTTTGATACAAAAATATTAAAATTCGGTTAAAAGTGTCAGGTCCAGCGTCATATGATAGCTAACAGTGTTTTAAAAAATAAATAAACTTTTTTTGAAACAAGAATAGAACACACGAAAAAAAAAATGGCGGAAGATAATTAAAAATAAACAAAATGAAACGAATAGGTCATTCCACGGAAAAAGTGGAAACACCTAATAATAGTATGTTGCTGTAAATTGTTCACATCCGTTAGTAACAGTGCATACAACAATAATCACTAATATCTAAAATAAATTGCATTTCGCCTTCTATTATGCTTCATATCTTGCACTTTAAATGATATACAAGAATAAACCCCATTATTTTTAATATTGCAAAAGGTTTACTAATGGGCCGGCGGCGATATTTTAACTTTTTTACAGGATCAACTGAAGTAACTTTTTTCATATTTATTTAAAGGATGCACCTTAATTATTCAAACTTGTAATCAAATCATGCATTCAAAATTAAATCTTTAAATGAAAGTAATGCTTATTTTTGAATGTTGAGTATAGTGAAACTTCCTGAAACATTTTATACAAGTATGTTAACAGCCGTTTAATTTAATTATTTCATACAACACCACATCTTTATAAAATCATTATAAGTCTCCGACAGAGATTACATGTTGGTTATTTTTATGTAAATGCCGTCTGTAAAACTTAACTCAATCCTATTCTGAAAACATGAAACAAGCTATTAAGATTGTAATATTAATGATATTGGGTGGTAGCTCTGTGGACCACATCGAAGGTACGTAAAATAAAATAACTAAACCTTACGCAGAGGAGGTCACAAAAATGTATTATAACCTTTTCTTCATGAAACGCCAAAATGCGTGTCTTACTATCCAACTAAATTAAAGATATTATAAGCAAGCAGTCAATGTATTCTAACTTAATTTAGATTTGTTTCCAAAGAAAATTGTTTTTTACGCATTTGATTATTTTTCTTTTGATATGAGATAACAGTTTAACGAACTATGTGTTTATAGTGGACATGCTTATGTCCTGTATTTCTGAGAGATATTACACCTTCCCATCATGTTAATCTAATTTTCTTGGTTTAAAACTTTGTCTCGTAGCGTCGCGATTCTGACAAATCGATTCAATCACCGCTGTTTACATTAATTTGGTGTCGTAAAATAATATTTTGTTTCAGGAGGATTTAGGCCTATAATAATATGTCAAGGTGAAGAAAGAACAATACAGTGCAAAGATTATACTGTTATAAAAATAACTTCAGCAACTTTCGGTAGGAGATCTTTAACCATATGCCCACAATTTGGCGTATGGAAACAAAACTGTGGTAAACATAACAATGTGCTTAAAAAAGTTAAGATGCAATGTGATAGAACAAATGCTTGTTCTTTGAGGGCATCGATCAAAGACTATGCTCATCCATGCCAACGCATCCCTGTTTATTTGAATATTCGGTACAACTGCATCAGTGGTGAGTTTAAATCTATACAATGGATGTTAGTTTATTGTAGATTACTAGTACATTTATTTTTGTTTACTCGACGGTTCCCGGTGGCCAATGTACATTGGCTGTATATCTGTATTATATCTACATAAAATACATTTTCCCACCATTTATTTAGGGGAGGCGCGCACCGCGTGTATCCTTTCTCAATTCGCGTCTGTAATACAGGCGCGAATTGTAAATATATCTGTTTTTCGTTTATTGTTTATCATAGATCAGGACGTTTGATTTTCTTTGCTTGTTTCACCCTTTACAATGTTATGGCCTTTAAGAAATGACTATACGGTTTGAGTTTTTCTAATTGTTTGTGTCATGTAATGACCTATAATTGCTTAAGTCTATATGAAATTTGAACTCTTAGTTGCCTCATTGACAATCATTTTAAATCTTTTAAAATCATCCTATATTGTAAAAAGCACATGTACCACCTTTGAATATGTCAATTTTTTACCTATGTTGTAAGATCTAACAGTTACACATGGCGGTTCGAAAGGCACTCTGGTTTCCTGAAAATCTTGAAATAATACACTATGTAGTACACCTACCGTAAACATGTCATTGATATTTCTGGACAAGTGGACTTAAAATTTTGCCAACATATTTGTCTTTCAGCATAGCAGTTTCAGTTATGCACATTTAAAGCCTGCTTTAAGTAAACAGCAACGTTGTGTCAACGAACGGCTATTTGTTTTAGCTGATTTTGGTGGTGTGACACCATAAAGCCGTCTAATATAGGAACATTTTATCGATTTGTTTTTACCTTTAGAATGGGAAATATCAACATTTATGGAATATATTTTGGTCGTTTGCTAAGACCAGATTTATATTGTATTTGACTGTAACAATGAACTTTCTTTAATTTGTTAGGTTGTCCTCGCGAAACTTTCAAATGTACGAAGAGGAGTAAAAAGTGTTTACCAAATTCTATAAAGTGTGATGGCAAAAGTGACTGTCGAAATGGTAGTGATGAACGAAAATGTAAGTTATCATCTAATCTTTTTAAATAACCCTTTATTTGCGCACAACAATGTGAGCAGAACGAGCGAGTTCAACGGCATTTACTGTGCACATCAAAATAGCAAAATTCCATGCAGAATAAGAGGAAGTAACTTGACTGCAATCTGACTATCAAAATGAATTTGAAGAAATCGTAATGATTTGAAATATTTATAATCAGGAGTAACTGGTTAATGTTACGTTGATTTTTTTCTTAAACTATAATATTATGATTACATATTATATATAGAGAAAAAAGTAAAACAGCAAAAATATAGAAATACAGAAGGAAATTTCAAATCGGGAAGTCCCTTATCAAATAATTTACAAACTCAAAAGCTCAAACACATCAAACGAATGAAATACAACTGTCATATTCCCGTCACAGAACCCGTATATTGTTAAAGTCAGTATATGTCTCTCATAATATATTTTAGTTATTTTTGTCTATAGATTGTTGTAAACTGATATCTCCCTTTATACATATTAACAAGAATGCAATTATTAACAATTTCAAAGAATGCTCGCAGTTACTTAAAGCAAACTCAAAGTACCTAAAATTTGATATAATCATGTCGTACTACATTGCAAACTACCTAACATTCTGATATACCCCCATGCCATATGACAAATTGTGATATAGGTGGCGATAATTCATAATACATTCCAATATTTATGTCGTGAATAATCACGGAGAGCAACAGTGTTAGCTTGCTACAAACTATGAATTTCGAATCATTCCCCGGGTTACCCCCAAATGTCTGGTGTAGTGTGTAAAAAGAAACAATATAATATTCTTTTATGAATTAATCTATATAGTCATTGAGAAAGAATTTAAGCAGAATGCCTAAACTTGTTAGCTATTACAAAAACATAACGAAATACTCTGAGTGTGAAATAAAATAGTTTTTTATGTATAAGATTGTAGTCAAATAAGTGAGAGAAACAAACGTACTTTTTTCTGATTTACACACACAAAATTTTGTCTGTTTAATCAAGGTGGATGCAATTCCAACCAGTTTCAATGTGCTACCAATAAGAAGTGTATATCTAAGTATTTACGCTGCAATCAGATACCAGATTGTCCCGATGAAAGTGACGAGAAAAACTGTAAGTTATAAAAAGTGATTGACGTTTTATGTTATATAGGAACCGCTATGGCTTCTTAGTGTATTTGATGAATTCCTGTAAACATTTTAAAATTAAGAATTAAGGAAAATAGGACAGTAACCAATAGAAATATTAACACAAATAAAATCCTATATGCTCCTCCGATAACTTATTTCTAATAAAATGTTCATGAACACCATCTTAATTTCAAGATCAACGACAATGAAGCAAATCGTACGGAAAAACTTTTTTACCTGAGTTTTAACATTGGACCTTCTAAGTAAAGCAAAATTAAAAAAAAAATGCAAAGTTTACTTTAATTTTACCACTATGCAAATTTCTCCCCACAGTTTTTGAACATTTAATTTAAAGGTGAATGCCAAACAGACGAGTTCCGTTGTAAAACCAGCACGACATGCATACCCGAATCACAGAAGTGTAATGGGAAAAATGATTGTGCAGATGGTAGCGATGAGATAGACTGTAAGTTTCCATTTAACCATATTGATACGCTATAAAGAATGGTTATTTGGCATAATTGTGAGGACTATATTCATTTATCACAAGAACCTTGAACATATCTTACAGGGTCGACAGAACAATTTTTCGCGATATACATTTCATGTCTCTTTCTAGACTGGATGAGCGATATAAAGTGAATATGATAAGACACAATCGATATTTGATTTCACAAATTAATAGGGTGCTGAAATATATCAAAGTCTTTTAGAGTTTAGAATAATCATCATTACATTTGGTGTTTACAGTAATGAAACGAAAATTTTTAAAACGTCGTTCGGTATTGAGATATATCTGGACAAATGAAACCAAATTCGAAATGAGAGAACGTGTTTAAATTTTTGATACAAACGTATCGAACTATTGTTTCATGCCTTTTAAGACAACTTAACTTGAAATGGGTAGACAGTAAATTCACGGGTGTCCATGATACCTTATCTATTCTTGAAGTACTATCTTGTGATACTTGTCTATGATCAATTAGTTAAACGTAGATCAATGCATGATATTTAAATAACAACATAAGCCAATGAGAAATACTTTAATGGATTTAGGTGGTTGCAGATCCAATGAGTTTCAATGTGCAACGAGTAAAAGATGCATATCAGAATCATTAAAATGTAATCAGCAAGAGAACTGTGATGATGGAAGTGATGAAAAAAATTGTAAGTCAGTAACGGGTTTAAGACTATTCGAAAATTTGTAATTATAAGCAACCAAATCATATGCATTTCTTGTCCCTATGTTGTTAAGACCATATAGAAATCTGTCTAGCAGGAATAGTGAATAATAATCAAATGTTTGAAGGTGAATTTCAAGCAGATGAGTCCCGCTGCGTTTGCAAACAAAATGCAGAACGATTGTAGACAACATTGCCCAATCCCAGATCATATGGATATCGTTCGAGGTAAACACCTAAATATTTCATACAACAACGACTGTTTCAAATAAAAAATTGGTTCCAAAAAGCACAACTTCTACAGGAAACCTTGATCTATAAAAAATTTTGCTATTTTTTTTATGTTCCTTTTGATCATATCGCTAGTAACGTATTTATGTATATATTTTTGAATATTTGGCATTGAGAGTCCAATATTTAGAACTATAATCCAGACAAAAAGCGTTTCGGACACATGCAATGTATAAAGTTTATATATATATTTGATATCAACCGTAATGAAATTGATATTTCATAACTCAAAACATAAAATTCTAGTTATTTAAATATTAGATTTCCACAAGATGTTTAAAACATTCTTTACTCTTTTTTTTGTAAAATGGCTCGTTGAGTGAAATAATACAAAAAATGAGTTGGCATAATTTACCTTTTTGTAATTATTAACTGTTCCTGTTACGTCACAAACACGCGTATAGGATGCTCTATTTTTTCCTCGATTATTCTTTATTAAGCTATTGCATATGACATTGCAAAAATCAGAAGGGACAAAACTCCCAGCAGAGTAGAAAAAGTAGTTCATAATAACTTAAAAGTCATCATTTTTAATGAGGTTGTAAAAGTTATCGAGTCCTTCGTCCGAATGTTCTTTTATCCAGTCATCTTTCCATCCAATTTGTATTCGACTGTTCAAAGCGTTTTAAAAACACTTCGTGCATTTTAGGTGGTTGTGATTCAAGTGAGTTTCAATGCAATACCAGTAGAAAATGCATACCTGCAACGTCAGAGTGTAATCGTAAACTAGACTGCCAGGATGGAAGTGATGAACAAAATTGTAAGACAATACATGTTTACGTGAAAAATTTATGTAAAATATAATATATGAAAGATCATAACAAATCAATACGAACTCCAAGGCAAATTCTATAAGGAGAAGTCCATAGAAACTGACATAATCAAACTCTATTAATCAATAGATCAAATGAAAAACAACTGTCATATTCCTGAAAGAAACAAATTATTAGGTTCTCTTAACGTATTTAAAGTACATTTATTTTATCTTTTTGAATTTGCTTTGCATTTTCTAATGGTCCATCAGAGTTAAAAAAAATCCATCACTATTGCTTCATAAGTGTAAGTTTTGTTTTTAACAACCATAACGTGTTTAAGACATCTAAATTAAAAAACAAATATTCTAAATTATGGCGACTACAGTTTTTCAATGTTCAAATCGACTAAGAAGTAACAAACCAAGGCAACAAACAAAAATCGAGGAAATCGCCTAAATTTCAATAGGAGCAAGGCGGTATACGTCGACAGGACAAGTCTCTCATGCTATCCAGCTTAAATAAATGAATACATTTTTGATCTATTAAAAATTCTTGACAGTTACAACCACAACCAATTTACACAAGTAGTGGCATAAAAATAACTCTTTATTTAATTGAAAGTTCGAAACGTTTTCTTGTTTTTTCCTTCATCAAGAATGCTGAAAACCAAAACAAAATATATGTGGACATCAAGAGGAATTAAAAGCAACGGTAGTTTTCCGAGTTTTAAATATATCAAATTCAAAGAATTGAGGGGAGCTAATATTCCAAAGCCTTTTGATATATACATTCCCCCCCCCCCCCCCCCCCCAGATCGCACCTTTTACCCTTATATTCTACGTCCTCAATTTTTAAACCCCTATATCTAATATTTTCACTGTTACTACAATGTCCAAAAAGTAAAGTACCAAAAAATACCGAAATCAAAAAAAAAGTTTAAATCGGAAATTCCCTTAGCTAATGGCTAAATCAAAAGCTCAAACAATCAAACGATCGAAAACAACTGTTATTTTTCTGACTTCTAAATAACAGGTATTTAATTGTGTAGAAAATGATGGAAAAAACTTTGTGTTATAATTAGCTAAACCTCTCACTCGTATGACAGTCGAATGCAATTTCGTTATATCGACAACAATGTTCGAAAAAAACCCCTAAAAAGACATTATAGCTAAACTTATCAACATAGGGATACAGCAGTCAATATTGTATTATAATCTTATAAACTACACAAACAAAACAACAAATAGTATAAACTCTCCTTCAGACTTTATGTTTATTTCCTCAATTTTATGTATAATCAGAGTGCAAATATTTATCAAAGGTACCAGGATTATAATTTAGTACGCCAGACGCGAGTTTCGTCTATGTAAGTTAAATGAGAATTCTGGCTCTAGATATTAAGATAGAAGACATATTTTCAAATAAAAGGAGACGGTACTAACAAGAGTATATTATTCAAGTATTATTGAAAACCGCAATTAATGAAAAAATAATGTTGTCTATATTGAAGGCAACTGTGAGGTGGACGAGTTCCGATGTACGACCAGTACACTATGCATACCTTCATCACAGAAATGTAACGGTAAAAGAGATTGTACAG
Organism: Mytilus galloprovincialis; assembly: GCF_965363235.1. Lineage (NCBI taxonomy): Eukaryota > Metazoa > Mollusca > Bivalvia > Mytilida > Mytilidae > Mytilus > Mytilus galloprovincialis. The sequence goes on along the minus strand of NC_134840.1, from coordinate 37,154,956 downwards.
ATGGAAGCGACGAAATAGATTGTAAGTTTTCATTAAAAACAATAACACCAGATACTAGATCATATCGTATATCGTTTGTTCCTAACGTTTATTCCTAACATAAAACGACTTGCATCAATCTAAAGCAAATGACTGGTAACGGCTAATACACAGACACACAATAATGAATAAATAGAAGATACAACACTGGTTTATCTATCATCTGTGATTCCAATGTCATATCGGATAGTAATTTTTTTATCTAACGTACTTTACATTTTTACTTTAATTACGTTTTGTTGTTACGCTTGACACAATATAAGACTAGGTAGCGTACTGAAAGTTTGACTCAGCTACATATTAATATGCCTGTTCTTATTTGAGAACATGATCAATGGCTATCTTTCACATATTTTTAAAACTTCTTTGTGTTTTACGGAACTTGATGTTGATGGCAGATGGATTGGAAAAGCGGGTAATACTGTTTGTTTTTTATTTTTTACCTTCCATCATAATCTAATAAAATAAAAGCTCCATAAGTTGTATTGTACGGTCTAGATGTTTTCAATATTACGAAATTTTAGCCTGTGTATGGACGCCAGTGAGAAGTAAAATTATAATAGTAGCTTATTTTACAACGCTGTTTCTATAAGAGCCGACATTTTCAGTGATTTTTCTTTAAAATTTAAAATTTCTGAATATTCAAAAGGAGGAAAAGCAGTACAAAATACAATAAGACTTTCAAATTTCAGATCTATTTTACTACAGGATGTTGGCTTTGAACAGGCATATTGACAAGAATGTGGCGCATTTTACATGTTTGATGAGTACCCAACAATACACTAACTATGGGAAATGAAATGTTGAAACACCACAGCATTAGAATGAACGGTAAAAACAATGAAAAGAATTGACTCATATATTTAATAATGTCAATATAAAGAAAAGTAAAGTATTAATTATTTAACCAAACAAATTTAAAATAAATATTAAACGCCATAATCTTTATTAACCTTTTTAGGCGGATGTAAATCTAATGAGTTTGAATGTGAGATCAGTAAAACATGCATATTAAAAACCTTGCAGTGTGACAAAAACGATGACTGTGAGGATGGGAGTGATGAGAGAAATTGTAAGTAGATATCAATTTAGAAATGATATCAAATGCGTTTTTAGGAAATATAATTCGGGAATTAAGACAACAATCACAAAAGGTCAAACTACTCGCATTGATCTGTGTAAGGACAATCAAAAAAGATATAAAAACATACATATATAGTTAAGGGCAAATATCACTCGCATCTTAAAAAAAAAGAAAGTATATTTACGACATTCTGTCTTACCCTCCTGTCATACCAATAATTTATAAGAAAAACGACTTACAAAGACGCAATCAAAGGGTCAAAACGGTAGAACTTGGATCGGCTCTCGTTTGTTCAATCAATGGTAGTACGTGCAAATTATTGCAGTTTTTTAAATATTTTTTTTTGCAGATATAACTTTAGACTGAAAAGATACGTTCATAAACATTTTGTTAAAAAGCAAAATTTTTGGTGTGGCACTTGTTAATATCTAAATCTATATATCAATGTCAAAATATCAAAATGAGGTTAGTCATGCAGTGTTTTCTGTTGATTTCAACTTAATGTTAGAAGTATGTAGCCGTAATTCTAAAAAATGACATAAATTATAAATATGAATGCTTACGCCCAACAGAATAATATATGGAGCAATTATATTTTTTGATTTTCAAAATATATGTATTTTGTTGTGAAATCTTATATTTACTAGGCCCGGAAGTACAATGTGGTGTTCCACACGTAGTTGCACAATTAGCAAATTGTCGACGACTAAGAATTGTTGGTGGATGCAGAGCTCAGCCTCATAGTTGGCCATGGGCAGTACAGTTACTCTTAAGATACGATAAAAACAGTAACTTCACTCATGAATGTGGTGGGGCCATACTTAATTCAAGATTCGTGATAACTGCTTCCCACTGCTTTTTGAGGTTAGGAATTTATAAATATAAGAATTATCGGTATGGGTAGAAATCGTTGTTTTTCTGGTGGCTATAGTAGTTTGAGATGACTTATTTCATTTAATTTTGTTTAAATGACTGAGCGCTAAAGAATTTATTTTATCAAATTGTAATCTTAGAGTTTTTAAAATAACCATAAAAAATACCAATAGACGACACGTATACATTTTACTTATAAATATTTCATTTTGTGAATTTGGGCTTCTTCAAAAGAGGGACGAAAGATACCAAAGGGACAGTCAAACTCATGAATCTAAAACAAACTGACAACGCCATGGCTAAAAATGAAAAAGACAAACAGAAAAACAATAGTACACATGACAAAACATAGAAAACTAAAGAATAAACAAAACTAACCCCACAAAAAACTAGGGGTGATCTCAGGTTCAAAATAGACTATTTTATTTTTTAATATGTCTGCAAATGTGTAGCTACAACATACCAACGCAATAGATGTTAAAGAACAAGAAAAAGTTGGAATTTTCAAACTGCTGCTTAAGACCAACATAAATGCAACAGAAAGAGATCAGCATGTAAACGATCATAAAACAATATTGCCCAAACCTGAAAAGATACCTTGCTATATGTGCGAACCTGTCCAAATCACCTTTGCTAAAAACTTAAAAAAACTATTTAAAATGTAATAATATATTTTAATTTTATATTTGTATTATATATGAGGATTGATTCCAAGTTTAAAATGGGTTAACAATATTAAAGTAATAGTATTGTGGCCGGTTGAGGTCATTTCGTGTTTTCCCCTTTCATATTTCATAGGACAAAAAACGCAAACACCCGAAGTCGAAAACACATCGCATATTCTTATTTATTTCACTATTTGTTTAAATTTACTTCATAACAAAGTCAATGTTTGCATTTCAGTGAAAGTGACATAAAAAATTGGCAAATAAAAGCAGGAAGTCATTATAAAGACAGATCAGAAAGTAGTGATCAAATACGTTTGATTAAAAAGAAATCTCCATTATTTAACCCAACGACTAACATTCTTGATCGTGATATTACAATTCTAGAAGTTAATACTCCATTTGTCTTTAATAATTATGTCCGTCCAGTGTGTTTACCAGAACGACATCCAAGAAAGGGAGACAATTGTGCCGTTGTTGGATGGGGCTCAACACAAGGTAATGTCATCAATATTTTAGGTTGCTTTTTTGTAAATATCTGCAATGCAATTTCCCATAGGAACAACTTTTACGGCTAAAACTGTACCAATTTAACTATGATATATATATTTTTTTTTATTTTATTTTATTTATTTGATTGTTATATTATTTTATTTGAATTTTACATTTGTTAGAGATACATAAAGTACCGATACCTTATCCCGGCCTCGTTAACGTTAGTATAAAGCATATCAGTGGTAAGGTTAGTACTTGTTAGTGCACAATATCTTCATTTTATCCAGCTTCGTTTTATTATTAGCTGAATTATTATATATATATATATGTTGTACTAAATATAAAAAAGCAGATGTGGTATATATATATGCCAGTGAGACAACTCTCCACTAGAGAACAAATGACACAGATTTCAAATTAAACTTACCACCAATATGCTATATTCTAATGCAACAACGTTTGTAACGTTCATTTTGATTGGATAACGTCACTTTCTTACATGGCATCAATTGACAATTGATGCTATGGGACGTACGCGCAAGCGCAGACGGCATATGACAGATTTTAAATACATGTTTTAACGTTGTTTTCTGTCAGTTTCATTAGAATGGAGATAACAATATTGTATTTTAAGCTCCGACGGCATGAATTTGGGATTTGATGGTCGCAAATACCCGTTTACTGTCTCCGCTAACGCGTCGCCAGTAAACTTAATTTGCGACCATCAAATCCCCAATTGATGCCGTCGGAGCTTAAAATACAATACATTTATCTCCTAATTCTAACGTTAATGAGGCCGGGACAAGGTACCGGTACTTTATGTACCTCTAAAAATGTGAAAATCAAATGAAATTATATACCAGCAAACAAATAAACAAAAAAGAAAAAAAGAAAAGGAAATGCCTTTTACAAGTCAATAAACTCGTCATAGATACCAGGACTAAATTTTGTAAAATATAACAGCTGTTATCAATAGTAGTGTCTGAGTAGAAAGTTGATAAGACAGATGTATGTCTAAGAATGTATCGTCCTTTATCTAAAAATATTCATCGGAAGGTTTCAAGACCTTGTTGAGAAATATTCCGTATCAAATTCACAAATAATACACGATGGTCTTGAAGTAGAGATTCCGGGTATTGACGTTGTTTATTATCTTAATTACGTGTAAAAGTATTCATTTAATTGTCTTCATTAATATTACTTTTACTTTTTCGTCTGTTTTAGATGAGTAGATGATATACATTTGACGTGGCTCTGTACATATACACCCTGTCATTGTGTTATTGTGCTTTGGTATATTTTGTATTTTTGTTATATATAACAGTTTTTATCCATCCGTTTCATGTGTTTGAGCTTTTGATGTTGCATTTTGATCAGGGACTTTCAGTTTTGAATTTTCCTCTTAGTCCGGTATTTTTGTAATTTGACTATACCAATTTGCTGTCCTGAGATGCGCATATGTATTGTGATGAAAGAGGGACGAAAGATACAAAAGGGACAGTCAAACTCATAAATCTAAAACAAACTGACAACGCCATGGCTAAAAATGAAAAAGACAAACAGACAACAACACACATGACACAACATAGAAAACTAAAGAATAAACAACACGACCCCCACGACATGACATTTGATGAAACGTTTATTAATATTTATAGAATAATTGTCCTGTAATGTGCGTTAATTACTGATGTTTTGCTTTACTTTTTTCAATAAGAAATTCAAACATAGTTCAGTAAAAGAGTAAGGGGCTAGAAAGCATTGACTTTTTCTTTTACCTTTAATAAATCTTACACCAGTTCAGTGGGAAATAAGATATTATTACATCAAATGCTCTATCATACAAAGCTAAAAATTGAAAACACATATTACTTATTTCTTTTTCAACAGGGACTGGTAATGCTGACATTCTCAAACAGACCCCGATGCCAATAGAAGACACTCAAACCTGTAATAGCACGTCAAACTTGAAAGGAGATATAACAGACTATATGTTTTGTGGAGGTTTCAAAGAAGGCTTAAATGATGCCTGTCAGGTATTAACTTATCAGTTCTTTTAATGTTATATTTAACATCGCCATAAACGCGCGAGGTTTGGCTAGACACAAAATCAGGTTCAACCCACCATTTTTGCTTAATATGGCCTGTACCAAGTCAGGAAAATGGCTGTTGTTTTCTGATAGTTAATTTCTGTGTGTGATGCATTGTCGATTGTTTTTTTATCGCACTTTAGTGTTTCTGTTGTTTTGTTGTTTTCCTCTTATAGTTGATGTGTTTCCCTCGATATTAGTTTGTTACCCGGATTTCTTTTCTCTCAATCGATTTATGACTTTACTACTGTTGCCTTTATTTATCAGATACTGAAACAATACTTTTTTAATTATACACAGAATTAAAATTGATTACATTTGGAAAAAAAAATCATTATATTTTATACAAAAAATAGAATGGCATAAACGACACAAATGGAACTACATTAAATGCAAATGAGCAGTTCTACAATTGATATGTCCTCAGTGATGTTTGAGAATAACATATCCCAAATCAATACATATTATAAACTTGGAATAGCCGATTTAACGACTATGACAAAAAACAAAACCAACTAAAAATAAGAGCTCACATGAACGAGATGCACAGCTTAATAGTCAGCATTTCTGTGATAAAGCCAAAAGTATAAATTAACTGCTTGCAAAACTTTTCATTTGAAATACTAATCCTTTACTTAATTGCAAACTTGGAGTGCATTGAGAAGCAAAGATTCTAAGCTTATGATGAATCTTAATATATGCTAAGTGGAAGAAGTGTTTCGAATGATTCGATGAAACGTATCATCTTCAACTTCGTACTTTATTTGGCTTTTTTTAAAACTTGTTTTGAATTCGAGTGTCACTGATGAGTCTTTTGTAGACGAAACGCGCGTCTGGCGTATATATTAAATCTAGTCCTGGTATCTATGATAAGTTTATTGACATGTAGATGCGTGTTTGCTTATTTGCTCTAATATAATTAATTTTATATTTAAGGGAGACAGCGGTGGTCCATTAATGTGTCTTGAAGGGGGTAAATACAGACTTCAGGGTATAGTTTCTTGGGGCATTGACTGTGCAAGTAAGTCTGTTCAATTATGTTTCAGATGTATGAATTTATTTTTCTATAAACAGTTAATTTTGCTTTTATGAAATAAGGAAAAACAGTTAATAATAATAATGTTAAACAAGGTTAAAGAAAAAATATAGTTATGTTGAATTTACTAAACTCGACGAAAATATTTTGATAAGAAAATGAAGATATCAAGGGTTCAATGTGATACCTCGTTGAACAATGACAGACAACACTAGGCAAAAAAAAACAAAAACAAACAAACGGCAATTCAGAAAATACTATACAGAAAAACAAATAAGATCTTTATATCATATTCTTCTTTAAGTGACTTATAGATTATCGTTGGTCATCTCACCAATATTCCACTGGACGTTAAGCAAACAACAATCAATCAATCAATCTCAGGAAAATTGATTTTCTACCTTGAGCCGGTACGGTAATCTGTTTATCGGTATTCTACCTATGACGATGTTGTAAATTTCATTGACAACGATATGTGCGCCCTTCGTTTCTAGCGATAATTGTTACATCACACTACTGTGCTGAGAAAGGAAGTGATCGGTCTGTGAGATCAGAGGAAAATTTCTGTCAATAACGATATAAACTGAATATGAACGTTTTCTGGTTTTCATGTATTACATATATGTTGAATAAACAATCATAGAATAGAATCAACTTTTTATAGTCAGTGAATGTGTGGTTTAAGATCTACCATGGCCGTTTCCTATTAATTAGGATTGCATATTTACACATTTAACTTAAGCTAAAAAATAGTGAACAAATATTGACGAAAAACGAGACAACTATAACATATATAAACTCGAAAAGGTCATTAACAACGCATAATTTCTTCAGCAAATAGTTCAATTATCAAACGTGACACATATTGTTTTATCGATGACACAAAACAAGTTTTTTTTTCAGAACCAAATCTTCCCGGCGTATATGCAGATGTGTTCAAAGTTCTACAGTGGATTAAGGTAGTTACAGGAATGTAGTTAAAACATTTGTAAAAAACATTTGTTTAATGGCATTAAAATGACACATGCAAACTAGTATTGAAGTGGCTTAGTAAGAAATACTTGTTTTATTAAATATTTATCTATATTATGTACACATTTGCAGTAGTTTGTGTTCTTTCAAAGCGTTATATATCAATGATCAATATTATTGATATCGTTGATATAATGGCTAAAACAGTTTGTTTTCGTTCTAAAAAAGTATTTTTTTCTAGATAATTTTCAATGATTCTTTTTGTTATTCAATATGTAGAAAACCCTACTTTTCCTAGGTCGATAGTTCCAGGAGCTTGTATGATAACATGCAATGTACTGTTTTCGGTTTAAATTCAAGTCATAATTCAACACTCAATAAGACTATATAAAACAACCTAAGACATATTGTTAAAAAATGAGTTCCAGTAGAAAATGTATTCTGCAATGCGGTTTCGTCAATCATACTCGTTTGTTAACCTATCCATTCTATTTAAAGTTGAAGATCTATTTCAATTAGTTCTGTAAAACATTATAAAACAATTCGATAATTTGGAAGCGCTGGTCATGATATAATTTTCCAGGAACGCTCCAAGCAGAGTATTTAAAAGCTTAGGATACATAAAAGAACGAAACATTCGGAGAAATATTTGACAAAAGAGGACCTTACAATAATATCTGAATCCATCAAAGACCAACTTTTACCTGACGCACTTTAAACCTTAGTTTTGTTTTAATAATTTACAAACTTGAAAGTGGACAATTTAAAAACAGACTACTGAGTTAATGATAACTTTGGGGTCTTATAGGGAACGAGCAGCAGCATCAACCCAGTGAATAATTCATTTTAAACATGTTATGCTTTGGAACATTTTTTCTGGAATTATGTGTGTATTAACTCATCCCTTTTTTCTATTTAAGAATTTTTATGTAATCCTTCTCTTAAACAGTTGTTACGTTTCAAATCTTATTATAAATACACATTTGAAATATTAATCACATGTCGGGGTTTAACATGTTAGAAGGCGGCAAACCTCTCTTAACCTAGGACTGTGGTTTATCGGCAAAAATAAAATGAACAAACTGCCAGGGAATATATACCTCCCTTCCAGCAAAAAGACACAACGTATAGATTTAAGAGTTTAAGAGAATTTAATGACCGTAAGTTCAAAGTCAATAATTATAAGATCAGAAAAAACAGCAAAAATACCAAACTCCGAGGAAAATTCTAAACGGAAAGACAATAAGCAAATGGCAAAATGAAAAATCTAAGACACATCAAATAAATAGATAACAACTGTCATATTCCTGACTTGGTACAGCATGTATCTACGACCAAATTATCAACCAGTCACACACAACATTTAATGGATTAAGTGTAAAGACGTCATTTTTGGTTAGAGACAAATATGGCCATGAGCAATGCCATATATATAGGTATCGATTAATTGTAAACCATTGAATGTGCATATGTGTACAAAGATAATATTTGATATGGTTAATTAACTGATAACAAAATAAATATTTAGACAATGAAAACACATTTAGTCACAGTGTAGAATTGGTAACTTTGATGATAAATTTGCAGTCATGGTGGTCATGTTGGTCGCATCCATTGAATTAAAGGATGACACAAATGTCAAGCATGTCTCATATCTCTGCCTATATCAATCATCAAGTCAAATTTGACTCCTGATTGAATTATGCAGCGTTAGTTTTATTTTCAATTGAAAGCTTATGCTAGAAATGAATGAGAACTATCCTTATAATATATTTGATGCGTCCGAAGCGTATATCTAGATTTACTTCCAACAGAGTTTGTAATGATAGTCGGCTATAACTAAACTTTACAGTACTGGAATTATTTTTATATTGTCCCTTCATATGGAATAATAATTTCACTAAAAAAGATACTCTTGTTTTTATTTATCAAAATGATAGGGTTTTGATGAGAAGGCCGAGGGAAAAGAACCAACGGTTTCAAATTGCAGTTAAGGCCATCAGTTTCGACAACTATTTTATGGAAACCACCATAATTTATTTGTATGTCATGAGATACTTGTGTGGAACATGACAACGAATATGTTCCACTTGTATTTCTGAAACCACTGATTGAGACTTATCAATTAGTTAACTTGTCAATTAGATTCACTTTCAACAACGGAATAGAAACTGTTGATCCTACCGTGTCACATGAAGCGATTGGTGTACATGTTGAATTTCCGTGCAGTATGTTATAGACTGTTGTTTATTTCTTTGTGTCTTTCATTTTGAAATTATTTGTTCTTTTCAAATGGATTGTGACTGATAATTTGGTAATATCTTTCATCATGGAAAGAATACATGACAAACAGCGCCAACTCTTTCAAAAATATGTTTATGTCGGAAACTTCAATTAAAAAAGGATCTGATTGTTTGACATGACGACAAAACGTTAGACTTTTAAAATAAGAAGCAATTTCTAGTTCCAATGTTTGTCTTTTTTGCCATTTTCTCAATGTTACGCAACATTCGTGCAGATTAGTTTCTCATATTTAATGAAACTGAAGCGCATCAAAAGTAATATTTTGTTTTCATCATGGTAATTGTGTTCTTGCTTATTCAGCCAATAATGTAAATGAGTGTATTCAAATTGATTAATTATAAAAATGCTATTTTAAGGCGTACCAAAGGTATTCATTTTACCTATCTGATGATTGCTTCTAAGATGTCTTGAAGTAAGAAACCGTAATTTAATGTATGTACTTCAAGACAGATTTGGAAATTGTGTCCCGTATTCATAAAATAAATTTGTATCACCAAGTTGAGCTTATATGTGAATTTGTTAAGTTTTTCACAATACAAATATAGTCTAATCATCAACATTAGCTTATATTGAGGAACCGAAGAGTGTTAATTCCATCTTTTAGTATTCTTTATATGGTAACAAGTGCTTTACACTCAATTGGTATTCATTGTGTGTAAAATCGTACCATGATAGAGGGAAAATCAGACATGATCGAAAAAACATCCTCTTTATGTTTATAGATATAGGCACATGAGTTTGAGCGCCAATGAGGTAACTCTCCATACAAGTAACAATTTATAATAGGTCAAGGTGCGGCATTCAACACAGAGCTCTGGCTCACAACAACAAGCTATAAAGGGCCCCAAAAATTACTAGTGTAAAACCATTCAAACAGGAAAACCAACGGTCGGTTCTATATAAAAACGAGAAACGAGAAACACGTATGGTATATAAACACAAAACAACTACTGTACATCAAGTTCCTGACTTAGGACAGGTGCAAACATTTGCAGCGGGATTTCACGTTTTAATGGTAAAAAACCCTTTTCCTTTTCTGAAACAATAGCATAACATCACAAAATAGAAAGACACACTATAGAATATGAATTGGAAGGCTTAACTCAATAAAAAAACGCAAATAAAAACGCAATGAACGAATAAATTTGATCTTTGATACCTGACTGCAAATACATAGTTAATAAAAATTATAAAGGATAAATAATTGTTGGTCCTTTTCCACCCAGAGTTTTTTACAGCCAAAACAAAGCAAAGCAAAACTGTAAATAATTACATACAATGATTTCAGTTTTCTAATTTCCAGATTGTCAAAAGCCACATGTCTTATGTCGTAAATCGACAAATTTGGTGAAGTGAAGTCTAGGAAATATTCTTTTTATAATAAGTTCACAATTTCACAATAGAAGTTAAGATGAGTTCTTTATTCACGAGCTCAGTTTTTGGGGACAAAGGCTTATCTCGTTTCAAAGGTATGAGGTCTCATGGTTAAAACCCTATATTTCGTTCAGAAAGTCCTATATATGACATTTGTTTTCCATATGTTTTCCATTGTTCAAATGGATGATATAGATGAGCGTTTTATTTGGCAAGGTTTTATGGAATTCCCATTTATGAATTAGCCTTAAGCTTGGAGTTTGGTACTTTTGTAAATACTTTTTGACTAGCTCCATGTCAACTCTTCTTTTACATTTTCATGTTCATAATAGTAATTTTATTGATTTCATTTCTGATTTTGACAAGTGTTACTGCATATGACTTCGGCATATTAACATATATCAAAACAACCGAAGTAATATAAATCAATTAATAGACACCAGATTTGATTTGAAATCTTATCTGAACAGAGTTGACTTTTGAAAACTATCTCTCTTTAAAGAGGCATAAGCTTCAAAATCTAACAAAAAGTTAAAATTTCATTTCGTTTTGTTCAATCAGTAATAAAAGTAGAATAGAGAAACAGTAACTAGCTTTAAGCAGCCAGTTTAGTTCTATTTTGTCAAAGTAAGCTAAGAAACATCGCTTTTTAAATTGTTCACTTGCAAGAGAAAAATGCGACCTCGTTCGATCCGTATTCGTGTGACCTTCAATTTAACCCTTAAGCTAGACATGGGTTACGCATGGATAAGGTGTGTTCAGTTATCAAAAGTAACAGAATGTCAACAATCAAAGTAAAACAATGGTACATGATTTGATTGACTGATTCGATCTACCAAAACTCATTCTTATACAGGTAAAAACGATGATTTGAATATATTTTTAACCCATAATATGAACTCTCAAAAACATAAAAAAAAACAAACAATTGCATGAGTTCGTTATCTGTGTATCATTCTATCTATCTATCTATCTATTTATTTAAATGTATGTTTATATCGTGTTTTATGGTCACCCCACTGGTTAATTATATTGTGTCTAAACTAAATTACACACGACATGATTGAATATATATATATTATCGAGCCAATGTCAATGCGTTACACTTTAGTATGTTATCAAATCAAAAATGAGAATTTGATTCAAATCTCTGAACATTAGTTTGACAGCTTCTCTACTGTTATTCACTGCAATGCTATTGAAATTGATATCTTATTTGTAATAAAACAATACAGAAGTGATCTATTTATTATATTTATGATACTATTCTACTTGTGATAATAGGTCCAGTTTAAAAGATTTTATTCAAGATGTGACACAGTCAACTCCCTGTTCTATAATTTTGTCACTTGATCAGTTATCCAGCTTACAAATTTGAACACATTGGCATATACATCTGGTAGGCTGGGTTCTGAAAAAATAGTAAAAAGGTATGCGATGAATACAGTTTTTGATTTTTCTTGTCTTGTAAATTTTCTTTATGTCACCATAAAATATTTATTTTCCTTCACTTTGTTTTGTTTCCCCCTTTAAACAAGGAAAAAAACTGCGGTAGTCGAGAGGGAGGTATGAAAAACAGCTCTCATATGTCTATATATATAACCCAGAATTATGCCACATCTTCTTAATCTTATGAATAAGACGAACAAGTAAGCGAATATATCTTATGTCAATTTCAAATTCAAGCATAAAATCCTTAAAATTTTTAAAGATATATTAAAATACTTATTTTTAACATACTATTGACCTGTGCACGTCTGATGAGTTTAATGGTAAATCCATTACATATTTGATTTTCGAAAATATTTTGCAAAATAGATTTAGTCTTACGTTCGCAATCAACACCAAACGTTGCCAATCCTTGTAAATACCAGGCATCCCCAATTTTGCGCATTAATGGACTACCACTGTCTTTCTATAAAATGAAACGTTTGCACTTAGGTACATGGTACAACAACATAATATTTATTTACATATTGCATTGAAATGATACTGTCGAATCCGTTCAACTGTGAACTGCATACTGGAGTAATGATTTATCAATGAAAATTCAGATGCGTTTTTCAAATATAAAAGTTTAATTATGGCACAAAAGGATATTCATTTGAGCTTCACTATTGGAACCTTTAAAATGCATCAATTAGTAGACCTGCATTTATTAACGCTGCACCTCTTACACAATACACAACATTTTTTATATTAATATAGGCGTCCCAACAAATGCACGGAAACAAGCTGAACTCTTATTCGATTTTGAACTATGTCTTTAGATTTCTTAGCTAAGAAAATTAAATGTGAACCCCTGATTTGCCTCCATGTTAAATATGTCCTGCTGTATCACGTTTCATAACTTTCATTCAAAACAACGCATGTGTATTATTGGTGCGTATATGTCATCCATACTATTTCAGTTGATTTCAGCTTGGGTTAACAACTGAAGACAAAAAAAAAATGAACAAATATGATGCACTAGTACTTAGAAACAAAAATAATTGGAAATTATGTGTATTTACCTTTAGCATACATTATTTTACTTTTTACAATTGTTTTTGCATTATTCGTATTAAAGCATTAATGATGCAAATCCCCCTTTAATACTTTTTGGTTAACTACCCAACAAGAGTCTGTTTTTCCGTTCTGAAAACCAGCACACAACATGTAAGGTGTAAATCTTCCCTCCAAAACCTTGCGGCCGTCACATTCATCTGTAATTACTATCGGATTTGCATTATCTTTCAATGCAACTGTACTTGGATCTGAAGAAACTAAGAAGGTATAGAATGAGTAAGCTTCGGTAAAAACTGCTGTATACTTTTTTCCCTGTTGCTATTTAGTAATTTAAAAGTTCAAACCATAAAAAAACTATAAAAAATAAACGTCGAACGATTAAACAACAACAGTATGGTTATACTGTTTCATTCCTTTTATCAATTCAAAAGAAAAACAAAATTTGATCAACTTATAATAGTTTTATCCATGTTGTCTTCGCTATAAGTGATAAAAAAAATAATTTCGTTACCATCCATAAGGTTTTAGTGGTAACACGCATTAAATAAAGACTAGCGCAATTAACAATACATAAAAAAAAGAAAGACTATCATCATCAAGAAAAAATATATAGAGTGTAGGAAATGAGAAACAATTTGGATCAATAAGAATGCCAAAACCCTATACATAATTAATTATCAAAAATGATAATTTGGGTCTTCTAACATAATATCTATATAACAATTTTAAAACAACAATGGTCTCAGATGTGTGAATAAAAGATAATCTTTTCATGCTTTGCAAATGAGTTGACTTTAAAAGTATTGTATTTAATAACCCTCTCAGTATCTTGACACCAAAAGGAAAACCTTCATTAACGTTGATACGAAACTGATCACTCAAATGAATGAATCAAATAATAGATATATATCCTTTCAAACCTTTCGTACTCTAATATGTTAAATATAAATCGTTATCAATTATATTATATATATTTAAGAAAATTAAACAACATTTAACGTTTCAATGGACAACGATACATACATCGTTCAAATCCCCATCCAGCCACAACACATTTGTCACCTTCAACTGGTTCTTTTGTTGGAAGACATATTGGTGAAACATAAGTGTTTATTTTCATCGGTTGATCAAATTTAATAATAGCAAGATCCTTGTCGAGAATAAGGTTTCCAGGATTAGGAAACTTCACTATTTTGATAATATTTCGGTACTGATTATTGGTTTCATTTACATCTTTCAAATGACGTCCACCAATAGCTTTCCAATCCTTTGGATTATCTGAGCTGAAAATATCAGTTGTACATGAACAATAAAATGTTTCAATTATGTTTCAAACCATTAACCTTAAAAAAGACTCTAAGGAATCATTTATTAATGAAGGTATCATCAATTTTCTTCATTTGTAGTATGCTAAGTACATGACATGAAGGGTGTGGATATCAAACTCAAAACAAAAATGAAATAATCCAAACAAGAAAACAAATGGTCTGTTTAATGACAACACATATTTTTAAGGAAACAAACATGACAGGAAAATACCTACAACAATCATTGGTTTACAGGTTCTTTACTTGTAAAAAGTTATCAAAGGTACCAGGATTATAATTTAGTACGCCAGACGCGCGTTTCGTCTACATAAGACTCATCAGTGACGCTCATATCAAAATAGTTATAAAGCCAAACAGGTACAAAGTTGAAGAGCATTGAGGATCCAAAATTCCAAAAAGTTGTGCCAAATACGGCTAAGGTAATCTATTCCTGGGATAAGAAAATCCTGAGTTTTACGATAAATTCAAAGTTTTGTATAATGGAAATTTATAAAAATGACCACATAATTGATATTCATGTCAACACCGAAGTGCTGACTACTGGGCTGGTGATACCCTCGGGGACGAAACGTCCACCAGCAGTGGCATCGACCCAGTGGTGTAAATAGTTATCAAAGGTACCAGGATTATAATTTAGTACGCCAGACGCGCGTTTCGTCTACATAAGACTCATCAGTGACGCTCATATCAAAATAGTTATAAAGCCAAACAGGTACAAAGTTGAAGAGCATTGAGGATCCAAAATTCCAAAAAGTTGTGCCAAATACGGCTAAGGTAATCTATTCCTGGGATAAGAAAATCCTTAGTTTTACGATAAATTCAAAGTTTTGTATACAGGAAATTTATAAAAATGACCACATAATTGATATTCATGTCAACACCGAAGTGCTGACTACTGGGCTGGTGATACCCTCGGGTATACATAGAAATAATCAGGCGGTGTTAAATATGTTTACGTTCGTCATAGTCTGGGCAACAGCACCATATAAGTAAATCAAACAAATATGAGAGAAACCGAAACACGACAACGACCGTATAACAGGCTCCAAACAATGGACAGGCGCACACACAATTGGCGGAATTATTCAGATTTATGAGCAATCTATCATGATTCGATCAATGATGCAATAAATCAAAATAAGAAGAAAACGAAAAAATCATTCGCATAAATCCAGTAATTATCGTTATCAAGTATCAATCAGTACACAATCACTGCATGGACACCACAGACAGTCCGATAACTTATGACTGTTGGAATATGATCGTTATGGCCGTGCAACTGTTTGTGTGTTGTAGACACATGATATGTTTTTGATGGTTCGTTTAATTCGGTTCACATTTGTGACTTTCGAACACTCTCAGCCACACACTTCCACATGATATATCAAACAGATGATATCTAATTTAATAAAACGGTCCTTTAAAAATAGTAATCCCTATTTTTTGGCTTCAATTCACATAAATATAAATAAGAAGACTTGGTATGAGTGCCAATGAGACTCAGCCCTTTTCTGTAAGGAAATAAGTTATTCCAGATAAACGTCAAGAGATTATTAAGGGCATACGATAAAGTTAGGATCAGACAGTAATTTTCTAACCACGAAAATCATATAAGCTATTTTTCACTTATTTGATTCAAATTATTAATAAAAAAAGTATACCTGTGTTTGCCAAATTAAGAAATAGATGAGTTTTCAATTTTATAAATTTACATAAAATTTCGATTTTTTTCCTTTGGACAGACATACTTAACTTTTTTGTTTAGAAAAATAACATGCAGTTTGGAATATCTTATTGTAGAAAAGTATGATTACTTGTTTGGTTTGATAAATATTTTGATATGAGCGTCACTGATGTGTCTTATGTAGACGAAACGCGCGTCTGGCGTACTAAATTATAATCCTGGTACCTTTGATAACTATTTACACCACTGGGTCGATGCCACTGCTGGTGGACGTTTCGTCCCCGAGGATATCACCAGCCTAGTTGTCAGCACTTTGGTGTTGACATGAATATCAATTATGTGATAATTTTTATAAATTTCCTGTTTACACAACTTTGAATTTTTCGAAAAACTAAGGATTTTCTTATCCCAGGATTAGATAACCTTAGCCGTATTTGGCACAACTTTTTGAAATTTTGGATCCTCAATGCTCTTCAACTTCGTACTTGTTTGGTTTGATAAATAGTTTGATATGAGCGTCACTGATGAGTCTTTTGTCGACGAAACGCGCGTCTGGCGTACTAACTTATAATCTTGGTACCTTTGATAACTAGGATACAAATTTTGATAATAATTCTGTTTTTTTAATTTTGGCGTTTTTTGCTACATATTCATCTAATTCAGAAAACATCTATCTGTGATTCAAATAATCCTCATAAAGTATCCAGTCATTTGACACATTCCCCATTTCTATTCTTAATTTTACGTAAGCAACGTCATTACTTCCCCTGTAATTGTATCGTTTATCTTTAACGCTGCAATTTGTCTTGTCGACAACATAGATGAAACATAATAAATGCCGAGATTGGAGGTATACTTCAAATTTATTGTGTGTTTTTGTTGCAGTTCAGAGTTTCTGTTGTTACTTTGTTTACCTCTAATAGTTGATGTGTTTTTCCCGGTTTTAGGTTGGAACCCAGATTTGTTTGCTCTTAATCGATTTAGGACTCTTGAACACGGTATACTACTGTTGCCTTTATTTATTATGTAGTTTGGATCGATAAAACAATACATTCCTTCAGGATGTTTTTAGGTCAAGTTTAGGAATTTTGCAGAAGTTTGGTCTTCTTGTTTTTTTCCCTACTATACAATGTAAACTATTTGGCCCCATATCACCCATTTTCTTTTCATATACGAAATGTACTTCGGTGTAACTGTTGTGTCAATGATTTTCTTTTATAGTTGATATGTTTTCCTGGGTTTTAATAAGTAACCCGGATTTGTTTTCTCTCAATCGATTTATGACTTTTGATCAGCGGTATACAACTGTTGCTTTAATAAGATATGCTGAGAAAAAAAAAATTGAATTTAAACAGGTAGAATGATAACAAAGAAATAGACTGAATATTTCAGGTACGCTTGGAATTTGTATGCGATTTCACAGATTAAATAAAACTGTATTTTTTTCGGTTTTTTTTTAGTCACGCCATCAGTTTCTATGTTAAATGTGACCTACAAATACCCCAATTATCAATTACTAATATGTAATAACACGAAGTAAATTATTGTCTTGTTGTAACTAATTTGGTTTACTGTTGTAAAAATGAGTAAAATAGACAAAACATTACTGCAATATCATGGCTGCATACCGTTTCTGTTATAAAGGAAAGGTGTTTTTCATTTGACACATCAAATGGATACTGCTAACTAAATACTTACGATAGAAAGCAATGCGAAGCTGTTAGTGCATATGATTCTGAAATCAAAACAGCTACGCATTCATGTATGAACGTCTTAGTGTCGACATCGGAAAGACGCAACTGGACTACCCAAGGCCAGGAATGAGGTACAGCATTACAGGAATAATAAAATAATCTTAAAAGCGTACATGGTTTTGTCGGTCTTGGATTAATTTGCTGTATACCACAACGCAGTGTTTGAACTGGTGTTGTTTCTATAACGACAAAGACAATACAATTGAAATTACACTTTATTTATGGCCTAAAATCAAAGCGCTTATCTGAATGTAATCTGGATAAGTCTTTGAAAAATACGTTTGCTCATTTCACCTTTGAAATATAGGATATTACAATTATGAGAAGGTCTGTGTCACATCTTGATATTTTCTCTTTCTCGGTATTGTAAAACAGATGGACGCCTCAAAAACTTCATACTTTGTAAAATGGCTATTATGACTCACTAACACACTTTACCACATTTACCCTTTTAAAGATACAAAGTATTTGCAATTTTGGAATTAACATTGTAGAATATGGTGTATTTAGTACCATTTGAGTTATTGTTAAAAGTCTTGAGTATTTTAGCAAGTCCGACATCGTTTAATCCTACAAGCCTTACAGGTGCCTAAAGACAAAGTACCTGGTTTTGAGGATACATCAGCTATCACCTGCATCGTCTACAGTATAAACAGTGTGTTAGTGCGTTAGAAAGTCTATTACACAAACGTATTAACAGTCATCGTAGTGACTATGAATGTAAGCCAGACTTTCCTTTCAATGGACTTTTGAGATTTCCCTAGTTTCACTAGACAGATCTCAGTTGACTGATCATGACCATCATATACCAAAAACAGTGCTCGTTTTGTTAGGAGATAAACACTCGGGAAAGCGTTTTGAATAAAAATACTTGTACCAAATTGAATCAACGGAAAGGTACAGTTAAAATCGCGCAATGCTTACCATCGCTATACTTGGTGAGTTAGTTTCATTTGGGATTTATAGATACACAGTTCCATAGTTTTAATCTAAGTTCGGTATATTCCGTGAATTATACAAGCGTTGTTTTGGTTTTTACATAAGCCAATAAATTTTGATCCTCTCACATATATTTCACGTGCTCAGTGATTTGTGTTGATTGTTTTTTCAATTTTTAACAATTTTTTGAATGAAGAAAAGCATATACAAACTTTTAAAAGCAGCACTGTTCATTTTAAAATTCATTTGGTACTTGCATTTGCCCAAATAATTATCGCTATCAAAATATGAAATTCGTCGGATGTTTTAAAACTATGAAATTATTATGAATAGCTGAGTGACAATTTTAAATCAAATTTTGTTTTATTCTAATTCTGTATCCCTTTAATGTTCACTTATTAGTTATAAGATGCAATATGAAGTAATACGTTACCTTTTACACATATAAAATTTACTGTTAGGTAAGCAGCTCTTCCTGGGCAAGGATCCGGAAATACTATGTTTGATGGTAATATTTCACATTTTCTTTTACTGTTACACATTGTTTTTATCTTTTCTAGAACATTATTTGTTCGACCACACCATCTTTTTGTAACATTACCATTTTGATTACAAGTCAATAAGTTTCTTCTTCCGTATGTTGCCTTTGAAATACTCAGAACTCGGTCTTCTCTCATACATCGGAGTGTGCCTTTGTTACTTTTGCATATGGTTTTTCTTTTTCCTTTTCAATTTAGAATTATTGAAAATGACAATGTAAAACAATTCAAACAAGAAAACTAACTTTATATGTTGTCAATACACTGGGTATTAAAAAGTTTAGATTTTTTTTCAAACATAATTTCTATGATTTTTTTGTTATAAAACCAATCCTATTAATTAACTTAACATCATATCGGGATCTTTTATAATTAACTTTACAATATGAGGTTTGCTCACTTTAAATGCCGTTTTGTGACCTATAGTTACCTACTTACCTTCGTCATTTGGTCTCTAGTGACAAGGTGTATAAATTGGCAATTATACCACATTTTATTTATATATCACTCGCTATGCAAATCCAACTAAGTCAAACTGACACATGTAAGACAGTCATAATGCATGGTTCCAAGTAGACGAAATACCTTGCAGATTTCTTCTTTCTGTTTTTTTTTTTCATGCGTTTCATTTGTTTTGTCTACTATAGTTTGAACAAAATGACCGTAAATGGATATTTAGTTAAGCCATATCAATTAATAATTTATAGTGTGTCTTTCAATTTTGTAATATAACACTATTGTGTCAGGTAAGTATGAAGGTTGGTACCTTTAAACGATCAAACCCGCTGCATTATTTACACCTGAACTAAGTCTGGAACCTGATGTTCAGTGACTTTGACCTTTAACGGTTTACTTTTACAAATTGTGACTTGGATAGAGAGTTGGCTAATTGGCACTCATACCACATATTCTTATATCTTTGAGTACCTTGTAGAAGGGAAGAACATCATTTTTATTATTCTATTCTGATAAAAGACTCGACACTGAAAACGGCCATTGACTGTCGAAATATTTGTCTTCTTCTGCGTTTTGTAATTTATCTTATCAGTATAGTTTCAAAAATCTTAGCGTTAAATAAGAAGGAATGAAATTATTATTAAGAAACTAGCCAGTGGAGACCACTGACGTATATGTTAGCAACTTGTCTATATTACCTTTCTCGTTTTCCGTCAGTGACCAATGCAAATACTACAACGCAATCTTACCTTCAGTGTTATCATTAACAGACAATAAAACAAAGACAACTGCAAACATTTTAAATATGTTCTTTCCCATTTTTTGTTTAAGTAAAGTATGAACAGATTGTACATATCATTTATATTTGTATATAATATTCATATAATATTCATTTTGGTTATTGTGCTTGAAACATGTATGTAAAAATATAATCCGCTTTTAAATTGTATAAATCTGTTACGTATATTAAAGCATGCGATTTTCTCTTCCGCGTACAACATTATGTGATGACAAAAAAATAATTTTTATACTTTTACTGATATATATAAGCCACCAACATGTGTCAAGCATATCCAACATGTGGCATTTAAATTTGTGGGCATATTTCAAATAAAAAGACTGAATCAAATCAATTTTAAAAACCACTTGTATCTACAAACAACGCTAGCACGGTAGGTAAAGTGTGTATCTATGTTCCGGACCATATGAGTATTTGGACCATACGCGTATGGTCATGACCATATGAGTATTAAACTCGTTTGGTTATTGACGGGCCGGACCATATGAGTATTTGGACCATATAGGTATTTTTTCAAATACACAATAGATTTAATATAATAAACTTTATATTAAAAAACAAATGTGTTTACAAAAAAAAGTATTAATTTTATATTTCAAACGCTACATAAACATTAAATATAGATGACACAGTCAGTTGATATTAATTTTCATCGCTAATTGTATTCGTGTATGCTTTTGTATACTTAGAATGACATTCACACGGTGCAATACATGTAGCTATTCTGCGATTGCTTGTTTTGGCTGTGTGCAGTGATATCGACTCGGACAATTCCGATGTGTCTACGGTGTTTTTAAGAAACTCTAGATCTCCAATATCGTAAAATGAATATCACAGATCAAATTAAATAAAGGCAGTGGCTATTTCATGACTCTTAAATGCTATTTTACCGGTATTATAATTACGATTAAAATAGAAGTATAGAAATAAAGAATAGAAAAAAATGAAGAAACATACACTTTTAATATTTTACTTTTATATTATTTTCAAAAATGTCTTAAAAATATCATGATCCTTAAAAATTATCATGATCCTTGCCGGTGATGTCAACTACTTTAAACAATAAAATTCCTTTTACAATATGTTCATTTGATTTTGACATCTTATAATTGTACTTACAAATAGTAACTATGATTAACTGTGTGAAACTGGTTTTTTTAATAAGTTTTTTTTTGAATGTATAATAAAATGACATTTTAGTGACGTAATAACCAGAAGGGTCACACCTAATGAAGAGTTTAAAAGTATACGTGTTGATTACCCCGACCATACGCGTATGGTTGGACCATATGAGTATATACCCATATGGTCATGACCATACGCATATGGTCCAGATACTCATATGGTCCGGAACATCTATATAGCTTGAATCGTGTTTTTTTTTATTGATTTGATAGGGATTTTGTTTCGAGTGGGACCACTTTTTTACGGGTGAACATGAACAAAAATGTAAAGAAACATACTTGCTTTCTAACAAGACGTGATATATACAGTTGAGTTACATATTCAAAGTTATACAATATATGTTAGTAATTGATATAAAAAGATATTATTAATTCGATAATATTTTTCGTTTAAAATAAGCCTAACAATACTTTTATTCCAAAATACAGAAAAAAGCTATTGTTATACACACACTAATGCAAATGTGGAAAGAAATGCATATATGGAATCTAAGTATCCTTAGAAATACAGACACAAAATTGTTATTGCATTGAAAACGACATTTTGAGACTAAATTCATTTATTTTTGTTCGTTTTTCTTTAGAGCAGTCCGGGATTTTGCGAGTGCGTCAGTCCCCTCCTCCCGAGTGATTATATAGCTTAACATGCTATGTGTAAGTATGTTCACGTTTAAAAACAATAAACAAAAGTTCAAATTAGGTACTTTTCAAGGCATGAAACCAATGCATTCGTCAGTTTGATAATGGTGTACTAACACTAACATGTTATAACCATTCGTTCATTTGTATATATTGTTGTTTGTCATATCTTATAATTTACATGTACAGAATATATTTGTCATGTCAACAATGTAATGCAAATACATATAAGAAGATGTGTTATGAGTGCCAATTAATGCCAATGAGAAAACTCTCCATCCAAGTCACAATTTATAAAAGTAAGCTATTATACTTGGTAAAGGTACGGTCTTCAACACAGAGCTTTGGCTCACACCGAACTGCAAGCTATAAAAGGCCACAAATATTATTAGTGTAAACGCATTTAAACGGGAAAACCAACGGTCTAATCTATATAAAAAAACGTTTTCCGAACAGAAAATTTGCATTAAATTGAAAAAAGTTTAATTTTAATCCACGTGTTAATACACCTACTTTTGTTAGGAAAACCAATGGAGTTTGACCCTAACTTGGGACAGACGTTTCCCAATTATATAAGACAAAACTTGCAGGAAATTTAACACCCCATCCAAAGTACGCAAAGTTACTGGCAGTAAGTTCAAAGTAAGTTTTAAATAATACAAAAATCTAAATATAACCATTATACCAAATTATCAATCAGTCCCCACAATATTCAACGATTTAGTGTAAATAAGTCATTGATAGTTAGAGAAAAACATGACCATATGATCAATGTACAATTATAGGTATCGATAGGTTGAAGAACCTTTAAAGTGTACAAAAGTGTATACAATTGGCATGTGAAATTCAAACAATTAAAACAAATCTATTTACATTGTAGAATTGGAAACCTGTCTTACTATTGAAAATATAAGATTTGCAACAATGTTGATCCAACCTTTTGATTGGAACAGTTATTTTTGTTTCATATATCTGCCTATATCTAGAATAAAGTCATTTGGGACTCCTGATTGGATGATTCAGCGTAGGAATTATTTTCTATTGAAAGCTTATGCTAGAAATAAGAATTATCTTAATATATTTGCTGCGTCCGAAATGTATTTCTAGATTTACCTCGGACATAAATTTGTAATGAGGGTCGGGTATAGTTAAACTTTACACGAACTTATCGGTTTTTATGAATCAATAACACAGTGGTGAAATCAATCTTGACAACAATTTTACGGAAGCCAAAATTTATTATTTGATTATTAATGTTAAGGAAGACCTGTGTTTAACATATCAACGGAGATGTTCCACTTGTATTTCTGAAATTACCGATTGATTGATTGAGACAACTATCCACCAAACTTTTAATGAAGTAGATGTAAGCAATTATAGGCAACGATATGGCCTTTAACAATGAGAAAAACCCATACGTATGGTCGGCAATAAAGGGCCCCAAAACGAAAAATATGAAACAATTGAATTAAGAAAACTTACGGCCTAATTTATTACAAAACAGTTTACCAAAAACAACTATGACAAAAAAGAACCAACAACAACCAATGAACTACATGATACTGACTTAGGACAGACACATACATATGCAGGGGATTAAACATGTTTGTGAGCGTGTAAGTTTAAATTTCTAATAGACGTACTGAAGGTCTTCATTTTGGTATCTGAATTGCTTTCTATTTATATTGAAGTTAACCCCTTATTTTAATATAGATTCTTCAAGATATTGTTTAAAAATGTTTAAAAATGTGTAATGTCTATATAAACTATATTTACAACACATAATTGAGCTCATAGGTAAAACTATTTTTTTTTTAAAGATATTAATAAGTTTTAAGACATGTTCGAACATATCTGCTTCACACGTGTTACTACATTTGACTAAGGCATATAAACAAATACCAAAACAAACATATTTTGTATAAATCATTAAATAGAAGACTTGATTTGAATTGGAACAATATCTGAACAATATCTGAACAAAAATTAATGTTTTAATACTACATATTAAATGTAATTCATTATACAATTATTGGAATTGTTATTCTATTTGTAATAAATACAATAAGATATAACAGTTTTTTTTTATATTTCTTGTCTTCTTATTTTCCTTCATTTGACCATTAAATTAATTTTTTCCTACACTTAATAACCTAAATAATTAACCATGTCGGCTATTTAAATCATAAGTTCTGGAATGGATATTTTTGTTCTATATTTGTGGTTTACACATCATAATACAATGTCTCTTAAAACAAGAAAAAATTATTAAACTGCGGTTAGTCAAGAATGTAAAAGAGCACTAATATGTGTACTGCAACTTAAAAAAAAGTAACATGTTTCGATTTTTTTTTCAGTTAGTTATATGTTAATTATATGCAAGGGTTTATATATGATGGTTTAATATCGATACTTTTGAAAATACTTCACATATGATGTCACGTTTATGTCAAATCACTATAATGATGGGATATAAAATACTAAAATCATACCACATCTTCTTAATTTTATAAATAGGACAAACACAAAAAAGTAGCCAAATTAATCACAACATTGCCCCGAGGAAGTTGAAACCGTATTTTCGATATAATTTCTTAAATTAATCAACAGTCAATTAAAGACTCAATATGTAATATAAAATAGAAGAGATGGTATGATTGCTAACGAAATAACTTTCTACATGAGACCAAATAACAGAAACTTACGGTTTAAAGTCAACGGCCTTCATCAATGACAAAGCCCATACTACATAGTCAGCTATTAAAAGCTCCGAAATGACAAATGTAAAACAATTCAAACGAGAAAACTAACAGCCTAATAAATGTATAAAAAATGAACGGAAAACAAATTTGTAACTGCAACAAAAGACAACTTCTTAATGACAGCCTCCTGACCCACCATTTTTTCCTTTAAAAATGTCCTGTACCAAGTCAGTAATATGGCCATTGTTATATTATAGTTCGTTTCTGTGTGTGTTACATTTTAACGTTGTGTTTCCGTTGTGTCGTTTGTTTTCTCTTATTTTTGAGTGTGAATTCACATTACTATAAGACGTGTCATGGTTCTTATCTATCCCAAATTCATGCATTTGGTTTTGATGTTATATTTGTTATTCTCAAAGGATATTGTCTAATGCGTAGTCTGTTTCTGTGTGTGTGTGTGTGTGTGTGTGTGTTACATTTTAATGTTGTGTCGTTGTTTTCTTATATTTAATGCGTTTCCCTCATTGTCAATACAATCGATAAAGAGCTATCTAAAAGACAATGTTTATCTACTTCATTGACTCATTTGATGCCATATCAAGACTCAATTTCAGGGCCGTTTCGCTGATTTCTGTATTATTTTAACAACTACATGATATATTTTTAACTGAACATTGATACAAAAAAAAAAACATTATAAGACCACAAAAAGACTTTTTATGGATATGAATATTGTATAAGGAGAAAAATAAAATTAGAACTTAAACCATTCAGGTATTCTCATTTCCCGTTTTAGGACATATTCAATCTTTCCTTGAAATATATGTGAGGTGTGTATAGAATTATGAAAAATTCATCCTTTTTACATTCATCTCTATAGTTTTTGATAATTTTTCAGAAAATTTTAAATGGACCACCAAACACCAAAATATTCCCAATATCATTCCTTAAATGTTCCATCAGTGTCAGGTGGTAAATCAAATTGGTCTAATATACTTTTTTCATATTGTCCTTTTAAAATCTCATCCCACACTGACAAGAAAATGCAAATTAACAAACAACTGATCACCTTTTCATATGCTGGATTAAAGTTGAGTTGGCATAGGGGATTTATTTATGGATCGTTGAAGAAAACTTTTAAGGGCAAACTATCTATAATGATTTAACACAAAATAAACTGTGACAATGTTTTTATTTAATACTTTATTTTGTTTTTGTTAATCTTCTATTTTTATTTTACTATATTCTTCATTTTTATGTATTTTACTAATTTGTAATGAAAAGTAATGTACAGTAATGAAGGCATTACATTTATTTTAATTTTAAAATTTTTAATCGGTGTTCAAGACCTGCAGCTCCTACTCAGATTTTGTAAAACGTTATCAGTGTCTGAGTAGAAAGTTGATGAACCAGGGGCATGTCAAAGAACATCTCGTCTTATTTTCCCTTTCGTTGATACGGAATAAATATTCCGTATAAACGGAATAAATATTCCGTATAAACTTCACAAAAAATACATGATTGTCTTTAAGTATAGATTCTGCGTACTGTCGTTGATTATCATCTTTTAAAATGTGTGTTATATTATTCTATAGTTTGTCTTTATTAATATTACTTTTACTGTTTGGTCTGTGTTTGGTTATATCCATTAGACGTGGCTCTGTACTTATGAAACCCGTCATTGTTTTGTTTGCATATCTTTCATATTTGCTTTGTCTTTGTGACTTTTTTTGTTCCATCGATACATATGACATGGCTCTGCATGCAATCGTCCTATTGTATGTATCCTGGTCTTTCATATTTGCTAATGCTTTGCCTATATGCCCTTTTATTTTTCATTTATACATAATGATGTGGCTCTTTTCTTAGAAGACATACACAATAAGCATATAGACAAGTGACATGAAGGAAAGGTAAACTTGTAATTTACATATTGCAGAATATATGCATTAAGAACGATAGACTATTTTCTTTTCATACTTTGAACGACAACATTATTTTATATGTGACGTTTACATTTTGACGTCCAACGCGCGATTCTACGTTAGAATGAATATTAATCCAACCATTCGGTCCCAGTACTTAAAATCTATCAATTGTTCAAAGATGGATTTACATTCCAAAATATAAAAGTAATGAATGAGGTTGTTAAATTTGATTTATGCCTTTTTGTGCTTCTCTGTTTAATATTTGTTTGTTTTTATTGTGATTTAGATACTTGTGGTACTTGTACCTCCTGTCATTATTGTTTATGATATTCTCGTAATCTTGACTTTCATTTTTGCTAATGTGCTTTGTCTATATTCCTTTTGGTGTTACTTCGAAACATATAGCGTCGATCTGTACTTATACGTCATTGTGCTATTGTACTATGGTAAATTTGTATATTATTGTTTTTATTTTTGCTAACATGCTTGGTCTATATGCCATTCTGTGTGTTTTTGTTACACATTTGTTTGTTTTTTAAGTGATTAAGTTTATAACACAATGTTGACTTTTTGAACTATTAGGTTTGTTTGTTTTGTTTTGTTTTGTTCACGCTTCGTTGTCAATATAATGGAATTTGATGCGACTGTCATACAAGTGAGAGGTTTAGCTAGCTATAAAACCTGGTGCAATCCACCATTTTCTACATAAGAAAATGCCTGTACCAAATCAGAAATATAACAGTTGTTACTCATTGTTTGATATGTTTGAGCTTTTGATTTGCCATTTGATTAGGGACTTTCTGTTTTGAATTTCCACGGAGTTCAGTATTTTTGGGATTTTACTTTTTCTTTGGTTAACTGGATTTGTTTTCGCTTAACCGATTTATGACAATAGAACAGCGTACGCGTAACACTACTGATGCCCTTAATTATGTAATTTGTACTATTCAATAAAAGTGAGCATTATTTGGTAGTATTTGCAGCCTACATTAAATCCAAGACGCTTGAAATACTACGGAAAATATAAAAAAAAAACATTTTTTTTTTAAATATTGATTCTAGTTTCTAAAAGACTACTGACTTGTGCACTTCTGATCAGGCTAATGTAAAATGATAATTTGGAAACATAAATTTATTCTTACTTTCGCAATCAACGCCAAACGTTGCTAATCCTTGTAAATACCAGATATTTCCAAATTTGCACATAAGTGGACTACCACTGTCGATCTATTAAATGAAATTATTGCACTTAGAGACATCATACAATAAAAAGGTAATTTATTCACAAATTTTGACTTGAATAACACTTGTAGGATCTGTTCAACAGTAAAATGCTAAAGTTCAGTAATGCTATTTCAATGAGAAACCGTACTAGATGCTTTTTCAAAAATTAAGTTTAATTATTGAACATGAGTATACTCACCGGATGTCTTTTAATACAACCTTTTGTACCACTTCTTGCATTAATGCTACACTTTTAGTGCAATGGACAACAACCACTATCATAAAATTGGCATTATGAAGTATTTACAGAAACAAGTTCGTATTTTTATTTTAACTATGTTTTCAGATTTTTTAACCTGGAAAATTAAAAGTGTATCAAATGTGTCTTACTGTATCGAGTTTATTAGATGTTTCAATACTTGAATGCATGTTCTTTATCGGTGATTATACGTAGTCAGAACAATTTCAGTGCATTTCCAAATTATTTTAACAGTTTACCTTAGCTTTGGCAAATTTTGTAGGAATTTTTGGTCCTCAATGTTCTTCAACTTCGTATTTTAAATGGCCTTTAAAAAAAAATATTTCAGCGTCACGGATGAGTCTTTTTGTAGACGAAACGTGGGTCTGGCGCTAATACAAAATGTCAATCCGGGTATATATGATGAGTCTATTTTAGACACAAAATAAAATCAACAAATAAGATGCATTACTTCCCTGCAACAGTAATCATGGAAATGCTTATTTCGTGATTGGAAATGCCGCTGTTGGGTTTGATAGATTTATTTTTATTAGGTATGTACATTATTTATTTTTCCTTACATACTGGTCTATTTCTGATATTTATTCTTACATACTTTTGATTTTTTAACCCTATATGCTAACATTGCCTATATAAATTTCAAAATTGATTGTATGCACATTGAACGACAAATTTATGTGACGTATAAAATTCTCTGACGTCAGACACTCAAATCAATGAATGTGTTTGTAGATAGATGTTTTTGTTTTCTGTTAAATTGTTCCTTTTTAAAATTGTTATACGAAATGACTGATAGTGGAATTAACTATTTTTGGATTCTTATAAATTCTATATATAACTTTTGGCCTATTTTCAATCTCGGTCTATTTCTGATATTTATTCTTACATACTTTTGATTTTTTAACCCTATATGCTAACATTACCTATGTAAATTTTACAATTGTTTGCATGCACATTGAACGACAAATTTATGTCACGTATAAAAATTTTCTGACGTCAGACACACAAATCAATGAATGTGTTTGTAGATAGATGTTTTGTGTTCTGTTAAATTGTTCTTTTTAAAATTGTTATACGATGATGACTGATGTACCCATATTTTGACTATTATATTTATTGTGTCTGTTAAGTTTACGCATCAATGTAAATATAACAGAATTTGATGAGACTGTCATCAAAATGAGAGGGTTAGCGCTATAAAACCAGGTTTAATCCACCATTTTCTACATTTGAGAATGCCTGTACTAAGTCAGGAATATGACAGTTCTTGTCCATTCGTTTTTGATGCGTTTTGTTATTTGATTTTGCCATGTGATTGTGGACTTTCCGAATTGATTATCCTCTAAGTTCAGTATTTTTGTGATCTTACTTTTTTTTTGCCTTTTTCGATCAAACATAAAGATTTAAATGACAACTGTTTTGTTTCATAATAGCTTTTAAAGAGCGGCTTATACATCTGCATTTATTTAATTTCTGAAATCTTAAACAACGTCTGTGTTGACATATTTTCACATAAACTGTAAACAGTACTTTTTTAAATGCTTAGGATTTGTTTAACCTCAGGAATGGATTACCTTAGCTGTATTAGGCAAAACTTTAATGAATTTTGGTTCTCAATGCTCTTTAACTTCGTACTACATGTGGCCCTTTTATTTTTTTTTATTCGACCGTCACTGATCAGTCTTTTGCAGACAAAACACGCGTCTGGCGCAAATACAAAATTTCAATCCTGGTATCTATGATGAGTTTACCTAAACAAGAAATCTCTATGTTTGTGATAAAATTTGGTTAAAGTTTTAATCAATTTATAATAGCTATATCACTGTCGTTGAAGTTATACGAGATAAAAATATTAAGTTCGTTCACATCTGATCCTTGAGCCGAAACACGCTCAAAACTTGAAAAATAAATAATATATAAAAAACGTACGGAGTATCATAATCCAAAAAGAACTATAGGGTGTAGGAAAAAGAAAACCTTTTGATGGATAAGCATGCCGAAACCCTTTACCTAACTTATTGTCAAAATTGATTATTTAAGTCTGACAACTGTCTTTTAAGATATCTATACAGCACGACTATTTCCCAAAATTATATTCATTTATAAGTATGTTCTTCTATTCTTAAAAAAAAAAAACAACTAAAAACATGATACTTTCAGGTGTCGTAGATTTCACAGTATCGCATTCATGTTTTCTCCTTTTATCACACTGGTACAAAACGTCTTATCTTTATATCTATGAATCGTTTAAGAAAGACAGATGCTACAATGCATATGTATTCTCCTGCCGACTATTGACAGGCGCACACAAAATTTGTTGGAATTGAACAGAATTATGAGAGATCAGTCATCTAAAGACGGACAGTGGTGCAATATGTCAGCATAAGAAGAAATGGAAAAAAAGCTTGACTCAAAGAACAAAACCTGTTATCATCGTTATCAAGTGTAAAAATCAGTCACAGTCACTGCACTTAGATAGTTTAATAACGAAGAAAGGACTTTAAAATATTTCAGATTGGCTTGGAATTTGTATGAGATTCCACAGAATGAATTAAACTGTGTTAGTTTCTGGTGTTTGTTTATTGTCACAACAGAAGTAGTATTGTTAAATGTGACCTATAAATACGACCTATAAATACACCAATTATCAATTACTAATAAGTAATAAATTCAAACAAATTATGTCTATTTGAAACGAGTTTGCTGTTTTAAAAATTAATAAAACAAACCAAACACTACTGTTGAAGACCGTACTTTAACCTATAATGTTTTACTTTTACACATTGTGACTTGGATGTAGAGTTGTTTCATTGGCACTCGTATCACATCTTCTCACATCAAACTGTTGAAATATCATGGCTGCATACGCTATCGGCGATCAAGGAAAGATGTTTTTCATTTGACATATCAAATGGATACTGCTATCTAAATACTTACGATAGAAAGCAATGCGAATATGTTAGTGTATATGATCCTACTCATTCATGTACGAACGTCTTAGTGTCGACATCGGAAAGACGCAACTGGACTACCCAAGGCCAGGAATGAGGCACGGCATTGCAGTATTCAAACAAGAATTGAAAACTCGTACAACGTTTTGTTGATCTTGGATTGATTTGCTGCAGGCCACAACGCGATGTTTGAACTGGTGCTGTTTCTATAACAGCAAAAGAAATACAATGAACAATTGAAGGTCTTTCCACATCAATTTTATAAATTATTCACGAGAAGCTACTTAATGTTTACTCAAAGTTACTTTTGGCTTTTAAGCATAGGTTTTCTTCAAAGGATTCAATGTATAAATGTTTCTATTTATGTTTGCCTGTTATAATGAAGATACTTGTCAACTTCCTATTGAAAAATGTCACTATCAGTCTCATATGATAGCTTTATTTACACTGATAAAAAATATGGTTTCTTTATACTTTTGCCTGTAATATGGGAGATATTAAGTACTTCCACTTTAGTTTAAGTCAATGAAGGTCACAATTGCAAGGTTTATGTATGCATATTTAAAAAAAAGTTTCTAGGTACGTTGCCATGAAATATATGCAAACATAGCTACTTCCAGTTTACTCAAGATCACTTCCGGCTGATCATAAAAACACGATTACTATCAAGTTTTATTTTATTTACCTGTGCACTTTATTGTAGAAGCACGTGTCAGAATAAATGTTACAATTCATTTTGAAATGAAGTTGATTAAAGAATAACGCGAGATTGCAGTTAGCAAATCAGAATAACGTATTATAATGAAATATACATCTAATGTAATTATAATATTATAATTTAAGTAAAACTTGTTTCATATGACTTCGAAAATGAAAATATATTTTGTAATTACAACGAATATTTGAACCAAGAAGTGCATATACCAACTTTTATAAACAGCACTGTGGATTTTGAAATTCATTTGTTACTTGCGTTTGTCGAAAACAATTACCACCAATAAGATATGAAATTATTCAAATACTGAAAGACAACATAATGACGATGTATATATAACTGTGAAATTATTACGACAAACTGATTGACAACTTTCAATCAAATTTTGTTTTATTTAAATTCTTTATCCGTTTCTGTTAACATTGTTTTAGATATATGATGCAGCATGAATTAATACTTTACCTTTTACACATATAAAACGAATTGTTAAGTAAGCAGTTCTTTCTGGACAAGGATCTTGAAATACTGTGTTTGGTGATAATATTTCACATTTTCTTTTATTGTTACACATTGTTTTTACTTTTTCTAGAACATTATTTGTTCGACTACACCACTGTTTTGTACCATTACTATTCTGATAACAAGTCAAAAAGTTTCTTATTCCGTATGTTGCCTTTGATATACTTAGAACTTAGTTTTCTTTCATACATCGGAGTGTTCCTTTGTTTCTGCCACATACGGTTTTTCTTCTTCTTGTACCATGATCAATTATTAAAAGATTGATTTAATAGTATACTGACAGGCATAAACAAGAGTGCACATGCTGAAATGTCTCGCCTTCTTAACTAACCATTGATATAATGATGATGGTCCTAAATATAAAGCTTCACTACAACTATCACATAAACTAAACATAATCCAAGAAAAGGAGGTCAAGGTCATATAAACCAAAATGAGAAAAACATGTACATCTTACAATAATTCAAAACAATAAATATAGTTGACCTATTGCTTATAGTTTTTAAGAAACAGACTTATATATATATGTATATGAATACCTAGCACATAAGGTATCCTTGTCAGTCGATGCTAAATACCTATCTCATATTTTAAAATGTGTTTTTTATTTTATAGATTTGTGTCAACTCTACGTCGGACATTCTTCATCGAAAGTATAAATGTGTGTATGTGTGGGTATACATGATTGTGTTTTTGTATTAACATTTTTAATTTTCCAAAACGTTATAATATTTGATTTTTTGTCTATTAGAGACTGCACTTTAAAATTCAAAATGACCTTAAATTGGTATGGGTACCTTTTAAAAAAAAAACCTTTCGTTTTGTACTTGTTATTTGTATAAAAAACTGATGTCAGCCGTTGACTCTCGAAAGATTTGTCTTTTTCTATGAGATACTTCATTTTTTTTGGTAATTTATTTTGGCAGTATTGTTTTAAAATTTGGAGATATGGAATGATTGTCAATGAAACTATCCAGGAAAGACCAAATGACGTATGTGTTAGCAACTTGTCTTTTTTTTTTAACTTTCCCGTATGTATAAGTGATCTAAATATTGAGTTTGTTGGTTACTTTTACCCCCTTACATTTTAGACATATACAGCTTCTTATACATGTGTTTGATACTATCAGTATTGGCCGCAGTTGATATTTTTCTTGGAGTAAATATTATATACCTATTACTTTCTGTCAATGAGTTCGTATCTATTCAATTCAATAACTACATCGTTATTTTACCTTCAGTGTTATCATTGACAGACAATAAAACATAGACAACTGTTAGAATTGTAAATATATTCGTTCCCATTATTTGCAATTTCTATCTGTATGTATAAAAAATTAGATTTCTTTCTACTTAAACTATAATTTTGATTTAACATTCATTTTGATTATTGTGCTGGAAACATTATGTAAAATATAATCCGCGATTTGTATTGTATAAATATGTTACGAAAAATAAAGAATGCTTTTTCTTCCGTGTGCAACATTTTTTTATGCTAACATTCTTAAGATATATATTCTATATTATCACCTGTTTTGAATATTCGCTTCAAAACTGCTACACCGTGTTAAGTTTAAACATATTCATGTATAAGGGATTGGGAAACAAGTAACTGAAACTTATTTTAATCCCTCTCCACTTTACTGGTGCTAGTGCAGCCTTTTAGCGGCATAAGCGTGCAATCTACAAGGGTGTAGATTACGTGCAAGAGATATCCAATATAGCCAACACCGCATGTGGTGTTCGAATCGATATTGAATATATAAAATATACACTATGACAGAAGCAAAAAAATCGATCTTTTCAGAAATCTTGCACTTTACAAGGAAGAGTACAAATACACGTAATTATATCCAAAAGAACTGAGGA
Source organism: Mytilus galloprovincialis (assembly GCF_965363235.1). Taxonomy (NCBI): domain Eukaryota; kingdom Metazoa; phylum Mollusca; class Bivalvia; order Mytilida; family Mytilidae; genus Mytilus; species Mytilus galloprovincialis. Next base: position 37,120,027 of record NC_134840.1, on the reverse strand, counting down.
TGCTTAAAAGGTATAAATAAAATCCAAAATGAAATGAAAACGACATTATTAGTTATTACATGTATAGTGTGTTAAGGACCTAATACGATATATACAGGGTCAGTAAATTCGATATGGGGTGAGAGGTCACTAGCACACAATGTAGCGAATTTATCTTATCGACTTTCTTTATTTGTTGAATTTATGTATGCTAGATTTATCTCATATGTAATCATACCACATCTTATTTTCATATTTTAGTGTTCAAGTGTTCAATTTAAGAACCTACTTCCATTGGTATGCATACAAAAAAACCTAATGTCAACAATAACAATTTAATATCATTAACCTTGATATAACAATATTAAATAAAACTTTCATTAACTCCACTCCTTACCGCGTTTTGAAATAAGCCCCGCCTTCCTACTAACTTAATATGGAATTTACAGGTCTGCACGCAAACGCTTTTAACCAATCATATTTCTACAAATGTATAGGAGGTAAAATAAAAGAAACTATCCATATTTGCATATTTTGAGTTCGCATACACAATCACAATATACATGAAAAAGAAAGTTTTAACACACAATATTGTTTCCTAAAATGTCCTGTACCAAGTCTGGAGTATAGCAGTTGTTATTTACAGTCCGTTTCTATTTTGTAAGCGTTTGCTTTTGTTGAAGTTCAGTGTTGTTTAATTGTTTTCCTGTTATAGTTTTAAGTTTGTTACCCGGATTTGTTTTTCCTTAATCAAAATATGACTATTGCACAGCGGTATACTTGTGTTGCTTTTATTTTCTCTCAGAAGAGTGTTAACACCCAATTTAAAAAGAATTTAAAGATATCTAGAAGTTGAAAGATATTCCGTATCATCTCACAAATAATACAAGTATATAGTATAGGTACTGACGTTGCTTATCATCTTAATAACGTGATATATATAGTGTTTTTTTTTTGGTAATATCTATTTGACATGGTTTGGTACTTATACATCCCCTGATTGTGTTATTGTGTTATGATAAATTTTTGTATATTTTTTTTTTGGCTAATGTGCTTGTCTATAAAGCATTTTTGTTTTTCTTTGTTGAATTATTTGTTTGTTTTATAGTGAATAAGATTATTACACAATGTTGAATGCAGTACCCCTATAAACTGTTGCCTTTATTTGACATTAATACCAATCATGTCTAATGTTTTGTTCACAAATTGTTGTCAATATAAATGTTATTTCATTCGTTCAAACGGGAAGTGCTTTAGAATTAATTTCTGCTTGGTGTTTTTATCATATGTAGCACATAGAGCGATCTGAACAGTGGAAATTTTCTTAGTAAATTTTACCTCTTGATTAAGTTTATTCAGCTTAAGATGTGAATAGGTTTTTTTGTTTGATAGGTTAAACAATGTTTGTTTCACGGTAAACATAGAATCGGCGTTGTTATGCGACCATCCACTTTACAAAGCCCTTTTTGTTGGGTTTATATTCATTCATTGTACAAGGCTTTGTAAAATATATACTTGTATATTTGGTATAAGTATTGGTTCTATGTCTACATCGATGGAAAGTTTATACAGAAAGAATGAAATTGAAAGGTTTAGCTAGGTATAAATAAAGGAAACAGTAGTATACCGCTGTTTGAAAGTTATGAATTGATTGAAAAAAAATAATTCCGGGCTAAAAACTAAAACCGAGGAAAACACATCAACTATAGGAGGAAAACAACGAAACAAAAGAAACACTAAAGTGAACAAATCACAGCCGACAATGCAACACACAGAGAAACAAACTATAAGATAACAACATAAAGAACATTTTAAGACAAAATGGTGGCTTGAACCTGGTTTTGTGGTTAGCTAAACCTCACACTTTTAACCATGTTTAATCCACAATTTCTTCATACGAAAATGCGAGTAACAAGTCAAGAATATGAGAGCTGTTTTCCATTCGAGTTGATGTGTATTAGCTTTTCATTTTGTCATTTGATAAGGGACGTTCTATTTTGATTTTCCTCTGAGCTTTATTTTTTTGCTATCTTACTTTTTATACATATGTTAATTCATCTCGCATGAAAGTTTAGTTACATGTTCTGTAATGTGTATGTTTTTTTGTGAGGGCCTCAATGTAGATAAGCGACTGCTTATTTAGTCACCCTCTTTAAATAAAGACATTATTGATAATATTTATATTATTATAAGAGACACATCGGTAATGCGAGATTCGATATAGGTAACCTAATAAAGTACATAATTGCATCGGAAATTAACACATTTATTCTAAAACCAGTTGTTGGCATGATCAGTAATGTTCTTTGTAAAATTAAAAACCAGGTTCAACCCACCATTTTCTACATCAGAAAGTTCCTGTACCAAGTCAGAAATATGACAGTTGTTATTCGTTTGAGTTTTTGATTTTGTCCTTTGATTATTTACTTTCCATTTTCGAAATTTCTCCGGAGTTCAGTTTTTTTGGTGATTTTACTTTTTTCTCATATGATTTTTTAATGGTATGATACTAAACCCCTGACGGGAGAGATTGTACTTGATATGCATATGATGAAGACATAATCCTTCAATCAGTTTAATTGAGGTCTGGAACTTACATGTCCCATTAGTTGCTTTCGACTGTTTTTTTGCTCTTTGGCTGGGTTGTTGTCTCTTTGACTGATCCCAATTTCCATTCTCAATTTTATGAAAAGAGCATCAATAAAAGTACAAACTCTGCAAATGTTCAGCGAAGAAATAAATAAATGTGGAGATGTAAAAGGATTAAAAAACGACGTAATGGTCAGAAATATAACAGGTGTTTCCAGTTATTTCGATGGCTAATATAGTCGAGCTTTTGGTTTGAGAAAGATGTATAGACTTCCCCTTTTACATTTACCTTAAAGTTTGAAAATTTAGGTTGATCATTTTTTGTTAATGGAAGGTAGCCCAGTTTTATATGGAGAACACGATCATTTTTATTATTAATCATGATTGTAGAAAAAACAAATTCGAATGCAAATTGATTGCAGAGAAACAGAAAAGTCAGCTAATAGCTTTTTACTCGTTATCCATCCCTCTTGATAATAGTATAATACCGTTAAATCGAATAATTATGTGAAGTGTTATACCTGTACGGGTCTTTTACTTTGAAATGATCATTCTATTTCACCTCTAAACTGTAGGTGTTATTGATTTGAATCGATTGAATAAATTATCAGACTTTTGTTTAAATTATCCTCCTGAAACAGGTTTCTATAGCATTTCTGCATTGCATACTGACGGTGGTGAAAGCAAAGAAAAAGATATTTGACAAACAAATGCTTCAGAACTTGTGAAGCTAGTTTTTAAAGTTTTATTATTAGGCAGCTGAAAGATTATTTGTCTGGGAGGAAACATGATGATCCGTCTGAGAATGATCCATTCAAATCAGGTTGTATGTATTGTGTATTATATAACTTTAATAAAGTAAATACAGTAAAATTTGAACATGCGCATTAAGTAACAGCAAAAATCATTTTAAGTAAAATGTATAGACATGGATTTTAATCACAGTCTGGTTGTTTGCAAACCTTGGCATGTTAAACACGTTTTTAAGCATAACATATTTATTATAGTTCCATTTGATTCCTTATCCAGCTTACAAATTTGAACACATTGGCATATACTCCAGGCAGCATCGGTTCTGAAAATTGAAATGAAAAGCTACGAAATGAATAATGTTTATGCATTGAGTAATAACATTGTTTGCTTTGATTTAGTGCTAATTACCTTTCCTTCGTGTTGGTATCGGAATACTTAGTAAACTAGGAGCAATAAATACAATTAGTTTGTTAAAACTGTAACATAGTGAACAATTCGATATTTGTGCATTTAAAAAATACTATAAAAGAAGATTGAACCAAAGTCAACCTTTGAATCATATGAATTAAGTCTTACGTGCGCAATCAACTCCCCAAGATACAAGTCCCTGTAAATACCAGGAATTTCTATATTTACACATCAATGGACCACCACTATCACCCTAAAACAAAACAAGTGCTTTTAGAAACACATCTATACTATTAAACGAGAAGACCTCATTTTGTGTGTCGCTTCTCTTCCTTCCACAATAAGTCAATCATCATGCCTCTGTGCCCTATAGGTAACATGCATAGTCGCATTTGTCATCCATTCTTATGATTATTCAGATTGAGTTATTTTGGGAGAAAAACGACAAAAAAGGAGTCCGGATATGATTCCGTCATCAGACTAAATTTTAGTCATGGATAAGACTTCCAGTTTGAAACAAATACAACCAATCGTACGATAGATTACAAAAATGAATAAGCGATTCTGAGCGTTCTCTATATCATGGTGTTTAGATCGCAAGAATCCCACCTATTATACCTCTTTAGAGAGGACAATTATTTTTCGCGTTCCATATCATGGTGTTTAGATCGCAAGAACCACAACTATTATACCTCCTTAGAGAGGACAATTATTTTTCGCGTTTATCTACATGTAAACTACGATTGTAATACTTTAATATATAGACTCTCTGTATTCTGTCAGGGACTTTCTATGTAAGTATAGAAAGTCGACCTCGACCAAAAACTTTAACCTGAAGCGGGAGAGGCGGACGGACGGACGACCGACCGAACGAACGCACGGATGCACAGAGTAGAAACATAATGCCCATAAAAGGGAGGCAGGACCTTTTTTGAAGGCGTCGGGATTTGATGTTTTTAAGCTCGGGATTTGGGGATTGATTCTTACGGGATCCGGGAATATATTTTTCGATTTCGGGATATGAATTTCTTTCAATTCTGCATCTCGGGATTTCATTGTTTTAAGCCCGGGATTTCGGGATCAGGACCCCTCCGACCACCCCTCAAATTAGCCTTCGTCGGTCTTAGTCATTTATACAAGATTCATGTCCTACCATTGGCATGTTAATAAGGCTTTCAAAAGAAAAAGCAACGATGGAATGTTCTAGAAGCATATTTTATTAGACTATTGTCTATATATAAGCAGTTACATTTATTTTATGTTTGAAACAGTGCAAATTTTAATTTGATTTGACTTTTTACCAAAAGAAGCCTTGTAGCAAAGGAGAAGAATAATTGTGGTCTGAGTCCAGAAACACGAAAATAATTAAATTTAACAGAAATGAAACAAATATCGGACTTTAGGGAGAGGGCTTTTGATACATTTTGTGAAATTATCCATACATAATATCTTTTACAAAGAATCATTCTACAACAGTTCACAAGCTGTATATGCCCGCGATTTCTCAGGTGTGTTATATATCTATAGAAATATAAATTGTAAATTAAAGCAGAATTATACGATATATTCAATAAATTTGATCACATATATGAGCGAGAAAAGTCTAAAAGGTTTGAAAAGGTCTGAAAAAATTGATGACGAAAGATTGAAATGATATCAGATAAAAACTAACACATTCTTATTGTTGGCATTTGTTTTTGTATAGATAAATGGAAGTAGACTATTTTAATACGGGAAGTAGGTTCTTAATATTAAAGACTTGATCACTTCTGTAGGCTACTAGTCTATAGACCACATGTTAAGGTAGTCGGTAAGATAAAATCGTAACACAGTGTACTAGTGACCTAATACGATATACATATTTCAGTTAATTCGATATGGGGATTCGAGCCTTACTGGCATACTATGTAGCTATTGAATTTCCTGCACACCGGCTTCCTCTGATATTTAATGGAAACAATTATCGTACAGCTAACTTCATCCATCTAATTATCTTCTTGTCAATCAATATATATCGTGTTATATTATTGCAAAAAATCAAAAGAGAAAACCAACTGACTGACATATGTAGGGAAAAAGAAAAATGACATACAGCAAGCAAATAATGACATTAGGCATTTGTCGTCATTGTCCGTTATTATCAATTATGTTTACTGTTTTTCTATTGAATTATTAGTTCTGAATGTATCTCGGTGTTTTTTTTTTATTTTATTTTGTTTACTATTGCCAAAATGGCGGTAAATTCTAAAAATAACATTTGGCAAACATTTAAAAATGAGGACTTTATTTAGTTCCAGACATTTTGCTGCTTTCAAACACAACCGAAGTTAGCAGAACATCATGTAATAAACGAAAGAAGTGGTTTTTATTCAAGAAACACCTGCAACCATATAAACAACGATTACAGAAATTTGAATTCGCAAAATTCATTCGTCTCCTTTTTTCGTGTGTCTTGCTTTCGATAAAGCTCCAACATAACAGTTTAAAAGATAGGTTCTTGATCTTTTTTCTTTTTTTTTCATTTTTGTTTTGTTTTTCACATAATTAATTGATAGTGAAAGCTCGGTAGAACACTTTTCATTTTTGTAATTAGCTCTAAACTGCGTTTTTATCGCATTTTGCGCTTTATCGTCATACCTGACACGCGTCATTTTTTCCTTGCTGAAATCCGGCACAAAACATGTAGGGTGTAATCTGGTCCTTCAGGTCCTCAGTACCATTACATTTATTTGTATCAACTATCGGCATTACAGTATTTTTCAACTTATCTTCATTCCCTGTTTCTGAAGAAAAACACGTGCTAAAAGGTTACATATATACTACATGGCAAATTTCTAAACTATTTCAACCTCCACTAGAATATAACAGATTATACACATCAAACATTTCTAAAGCCGTCTTTCATGAAACTCGAAGCAGAAAGACATTTGATATACTAATGGTTAAAGTATAAGTTCAGTCTTACACATGACGATAGATTTGTAAGGTAGATTCTTCAGTAATGAGTTCATATTGTCAACATAGTTGTTGAAGATATAAAAAAAAAACATCTATTGCAACAAACTTTATCTATATCTCGATCAAGTATTTCTATCCGTAAATCGTAAAACAAAAGATTTTATACAACGATTTAGAAGTACTTCAGTTTTATTGTTTCATTCATAACAGACACTTTATCATAAACATTTATTTTTGGCAATTCATATTTTTTATAGGTGGAATATAGACAGTACCATTACTCAGACAAATATTTTTCATACACAATTTGCTTGTATGATTTTCTTGCGGACCATACACTATGAAACTATGAACATGATCTAGCTCAGACCGGACTAGAGAAATCCGCATATTCAACATAATGTTGCAATAAATACAAAAGTCAGTACTAGCTATGTGAAGTATTGATACATTGATTGTTAACATTTAGATATGTTTGATAAATAGTTTATTTTTAATAACAATTAGAGCCAACAAATTTCGGTCCATCGACCATTTATAATAAAAACATAACCTTTGATGCCATAGAAATAAAACGAATTATGAATTTTTACCATGGTATAGTTCTAATTTAATTGAATATATCATTCATATTATGATTTCTGTCATATATTTTTTATTTCAATATTCCCTTTAGAAAAAGACTGTTAATTTCAATACCGGAACCCCTATTACCGTATCACAAATACACTATATTATTAAAAGATAGAAAATTTGGCTTTCAACCACATATCAGAAAAAAGGACCCGCAGCATATTGAGACGTACTGTAGAAGGGGAACTGAAGACTATGAATAATACATGTGAAACAGTAGAAAAAATGGCAATAGAAAGACAAAAAAGGAGAACCTTTGTTGCTGCTTTACATGCCATTGTCTTATAATTACCTGGCAGTAAGTAAATAAGTAAGTACAATAATTATTAAAACCTAATGAGTTTATTAAGGAAGCTGCATAAATATCGTATCCACATTGACCGTTACTTTTAGCCTACTTGATTCAAGGATGATCAAGGTGGTCTATTAAAACGTGTTGAAGAAACAACATGTACCAGCAGTTGGTGAGTAACATTTCTTTTCCTTCAAATGTTTGACAGAAGCGTTGATTTTTTTTCCATTTTTAAAAATTTCTATCATAAAACACTTTTGTCTTAATCGGAATACAAACATTTGTATATTGTAGTTTATATATGTTACATTACGTAATTGATGTAGGGTAAATCCCTTTCACATTGCAATTGTTAATGAATTCATACTGGAAAATTTGGACGAGTCTGTTTCTATCGACACATTTTAATATAGATATGACCATGCAAACTTTCCTATTGTAATGAATATATGATTGAATTACAGATGTAAAAGGACGAAAGTACAAACCTTGTACGTCTCCCCATCCAGCTACAACACATTCGTCATTTACTGCTGGTTCTCTTACTGGTAAACAAATCGGGGTAACATACGCGTTAATTGTCATCGGCTTATCAAATTTGATAATAGCGACATCTTTGTCGAGAATATTGTCACCATCATTTGGAAACTTCACTATTTTGATAACATCACGAGCCTGATTATTGGCTTCATTTGTGTCTTTCAAATGACGCCCCCCAATAGCTTTCCAATCCTTCGGATTATCTGAACTGAAAAAAAGCGAGCTTTAATAAAATTGTTGTCAGTTTTGAAATAAAAATTGCTGGAAGATATATTAAAGATGAATGGTGATTTGGTTTACCAATAATAATAACCTACAAATAAGATTCCCCTTTTACAATTTCGATTATGTAAATATGTGTATAATACAGATTTGGTTATGACTCGTTACCCCTCGTGTTCAATTGTATTTTTTCAAAATTTAAACTATTCCATATTTCTTATTTGTCTTGAGTGGAAATCTGAATGAACATATTTTTTCCTGATATGTGAATAATATTATACCGAAAGATGTAACAGATAATAAAATGTATTTTACGATACACTCTAGAACCGTTTATTTTCAATTCGAAAATAAAATAGGATGTCAACCATTTAAAGACACGCCTTGTTTAGAACATAAAAAAGATTTGGATTGACCCTCATCAAGACCACCCAAAGCCAAGGATGCTTGATAACCGAAAAACTCATCATAGACATAGTTTTCCAGGATAACAATTTGTAAATCAGATTCTTGTTTCATTTACAAAGGACACAGTATAGTGGTATGTGATTTAAGGAGACAGAAAAAAAAAACCCTCAAAAAACCCCAAAGTTTGTTAATTTTTCCCGAGGTACAAGGACTTACAAAACAAGATCTTAATGAATAAATGGACAATTTAAGAAAGGTACCTTTAACATATATATAGTCTGCACCGAAACAATCAAATGCACCTGATAATGACAAGAACAACTGGATATATTGAGAAAATATAACAAGGTATATTTATGACGCTACTTGGGCATTTCGTCTACATAAGACTCACAAGTGGCCCTCGAATCAAAACAGTCTGCAACCATATATAATACGAAAGTTGGATGCAATAAAACCTGCAATGGCAAACTTAAGACGCAACTCCGCATTTCTCGGCACAAACATACCCTCTGTCTCATTGTATAAAGTGGTATCGAATTAATAGGTTATGCTTGTGCATATTCTAACTAAACAGAATTGATTTTCAGGGAAAAGCTCCTAAAAACACGTGTTTATGTCAAATGATCTTTATTATTAATTTATAGTTTTTATATTTGAATTAGAAATTATAAATACAATGTAAAAGCACCAGTAGAATATCGCTGTTTAAAAATCATAGATCGATTGAGAGAAAAAAATCCATGTTACAAACAAAAACAGAGATAAACACAGCAATACAAGGAAAACAACGGAACAGAAGAAACGCGGAAATGCAACAATAAGCATACGCCTACATACATAGATACGAACTTTTTGATACCGACATACATATTTCTGACTTGGTTAAGGACATTTTTAAGAAAACATGATGATTTGAAACTGATTTTATGGCTATCCAAATCTTCCGCTTATATAGCAATGTTTAAAAATGTAACTCTTTCCCGTTTTTGTTTATCCACAAACACATCTATCAAATAATCGGTACATAATGCTCATTGACAGATACACTAAAAGTGTTTATAAGACATCAAAGTTTTAAGCAATTTTTCTTTTTATTTAGATTTATTCATTCTGCCTGTTTAGGTCCTTTGTGGTCGTACCGTTCCTAACTCATCTCTGTTTTTATTGTTTATTTTAAGCGTTGATGGTGAGGGAAAATCAATAATAGAACTTGAGACGCAAAATCTACCAATTTTAATATCGTAATGATTTACAATGCCTAATTTAATGATGTCATCATATGAAATAGTACAATATTTTGGCAAGTATACAAAATAATCTAATGACCCAATTGGAAACTGCCAAATACAAAGGCAACTTCGTATTTTAAACACTTAGAGGGAAACGATACTGAGGAGATATTGAAGCGAAGATAGTTTATTGATAGTAAGGCCAGTAAATAAATTATGAAAAATTGTCCAAGCTTACGACGTAAAACTGAGGCAATCCACTGAATTCTTTGCTGAAGACCGTCCGATGAACCTAAATTGTTTATGTCTTCGTCGTTTGAACTCTTTTTGATAATTGTTTAATTAGCAAGCATACATCATTCCTTAAATTGCATATCCAAAAAGATATACCGCCTGTAGCGTTGACACGGTAAACGTCCTGTGTGATGTTTTCCTCACCCGCCATGTTAAAAAAAATTACACCATGGTCAACAAGACAGCCAACAATCAACAAAACACCACACAGAAAAACGAACATAATATCAAAGCAAAGTTTTCAAAGACATTTTACTGTTCATGTTTTTGTGATAATATTCCTTTAATAACTATTGCAATGAACGCAAAACACTCTAAAAAGCTGATAAAATAACGCTTTGTGTTTTTATATCATTTCTTAATTACCTGACCCCATCTTATTAATGCAAAAATCATAACAAACGGAGATGAAAAGACGATAATTGGGACCCTACGTCTCAGTCCATTTCTAAGACGCAAAAAGAAAAGGCAAACTAAGTTCGTAGGTATCATTTTACACATTCAAAAGAAATTAATGAAAACAAATAATAATTATTTATCATAGAATAAAGAAATACCATTCGTTTGCCCTTTAATTTTCACGCATACTTTATCTTTTAGAATTACAACTGTATGCTAAATCTTACTAAAGACAAAATGCAGCTTGTACATTTCATCTATGATAAGATATCTCAAAACATCTGGGTTTAAAACTTACCTCAAAAAGCAATGGGAAGCCGTAAGTGCAAATGATTCTGAAAGTAAAGCAGCTCCGCATTCATGGTTGAACGTTTTAGTTTCGGCATCGTTAAGACGCAATTGTATCGTCCAAGGCCATGAGTGAGGAGGTCTTACATCACATCCTCCGACTATTCTTAAAGCTTCTAGTTTAGGACAGTCTGGTCTTTCTAGTTTAGGTTTAATTTGTTGAACACCACATGCTCCTGCTACTGTGATATAAAGAAGCATACACATTGATTATTCTATTTCTGATGTAAATTCAAAGATATGTGATTAATTGCAACTAATAAGTCATTACTATTTACCCCCAAAGAAATAGAATTTAATAACTCAACAAAAACTAAATTTTGTTTAGACGTGGGAAGGATTATGTCAAGAGAGCATTACCTTAGGATTTACAAATGAAAGTTTGTTTTACGACCTTGACTGGCTATACAGCCCTTGCACGGTTGGTATTGGCTTTGTCTCGTTTGTTAACAGTTTATACTGTTATCTCTATTAATACATTTATATCCAAACATATGTTTTTGTAAAATAATCCTGAATTCTCTAAATATACAGTCGAATCTATATAAAAGAATTTACTCTTGAGATCATCAAATAGTAACAACAATAGCTGTCCATCCCAAGATTTAGTTATTCAAGTTCCGCATGACAAAATGTAGCAAAATTTTACATCGTAAAGGACAATTTTCTTTACTTATTGTAAATGTTTCTTTTCTTTTTTTATGCATACATATGTTACTTTGACACCGTCCTTTGGTGTTTTAAATATTCCATTTCATTAGATATGCCAATGTCCTGAGTGACGTTTCGGATTGCAATAAGTGTAATTGATGAAAAACTGGTAAGTCAGGGATATCGATATCATAACTTACTTACAACCTTTACAATGTACTAAATTATTCCATAGAAATTATTAGTTGTTTTTGGTTATTTACTCAATTTTGTCAATATAACGGAACTATAAAAAAACTGTCACAGAAGTAAGAATTTAAGCTAGCTATAAACCAGGCTTACCCATAATTTACCAGCGAAAATGCATCTACCAATACGGCAGTTGTTTTTCATTTGTTGTGTTGATTGATAGCGTTTGATTTCATCAGTTTTAAGGACTTCAACGTTTTGAATTTGCTTTATAGATCGGTAGTATTGTTATTCTTTTTAAAAAACGAATAGTTCAATAAATATGACCAATTAAATCCATCATTTGTTAACATGTGATGATAAACTGGATGCATTGCTCTTTTCTTGTAAAAAGATCTTATCATGTTAAACATTAGCAAGCTTCGTAAACAAATATATGAAGAAAAAAAACTTGATTGAAATTTAAATCAAATCACTGCCCAAAGGTACTTTTAACATTTGTTTATAGAAGCGAAAACAAGTGTATTTCCTTCATAGATTCAACATTCAAATTTGTTTTCAGTAAACATTAAATAAATTTTTAAAAGATGCTAAAACGTTTGTTAAGGTTTATGTGATTCAAATAATATTTTTACTATGGACATGTCTGTTATACATCCGGTATGGAACCGACATTTATTTTTTATTTAGTACACTACTTATATATTCCATTAAGCATTTGAGTTAATTTTTTTACAACAACCCTCCAGAATAAAATAAAGTATATTTGAGAAAACATTTACCACATGAGTGGATGGAAAAGTCTATGGGACTAATGTATCCTCCTATTACATCAAGATGTAAAAATAAAAAAATAAAAGATGTAAAAAAACCATAACTTATCAATGATTTAAAATTGTTATAAATTTCATACTACCATTCTTTTTTTTTTGTTGTTGTCAAGTTTTCTATAATGACTTACTTTTACAAATTGCGCTTGCCTCATCACTTCCATCGGCACAGTCCGTGTTGCCATTACATTTTCTGTTGTTAGGGATACATTTCTTACCATCATTACATTTAAACTGATTGGCTCTACATTTCAGAGGACCTAAATATATAGTATATCATATTTCCATCTTATTATGTTCAGTTTATTTTACAGTAGAACTTTTATTTGATGAAAGACGCTATAAACGTTTTCTTACTCCACACGCTTTGATTGTGCCTTAAAAGTAGCCAATATTGGAATTATCTTATAACAAGTTTACTGTCACATATATATTACATTCATCTGCATGCGATTTTGAAATGTTCATAATTTATAGTTTACACTACCACTGGTTCCTTATTATCATTGCAGCACTAAAACCAAGGCCATTCACTTCGATGTTTTTCATGCTGATTGCTGTTTCAAGTGTAAACATTCCTTTGGTAATGCAAGACTACAATAACACTGCAGTTAATATCTCTTTGATAGCACCTTTTACTTTCGACAAGTTATTTCTAAATGTAAGTAGTTATGTTTGGACTCCCTGAACTTTTCTATTTAAAGTATAGACCAGTCATCAAAATGTTTAACAGTCTTATACAAACAATCTTTATGATAAAAAAGCAAATGCTTTTTTTAGGAATGCAACAATATAAGGAAATACACACATTTATTAAATTACGCACCAAGGCTAAGTTATAACAAAGATTAAATTGCCTTAACAATAAAGATTAGGCAGTAGGACTTTATTTTATTTGACAACTCCCCATATCGATAGCAAAAGCAAAAAAAGCTTTGGTTGTGTTTAAAACTTAAAAAATATTGGAATAATTGATGGTTTTCAAAGATACCAGGTTTATATTTTAATACGCCAGACGCGCGTGTCGTTTACATAAAACTCATCAGTGACGCTAATATAAAAAAAAGTAAGAAAGCCAAACAAGTATGAAGTTGAAGAGCATTGAGGACCAAAAATCGCAAAAAGTTGTGCCAAATACGGCTATGGTTATCTATGCATGGGAAAAGAATTATTTTTTCTTAGTATTCCGAATAATTCATACTTTCGCAAAAAAATAGTCAATACTAGTCATTAATTACGCCTTACAATAAACACAAATACAAACTTGGAATCTTTTTTTCCCCCAGGAAATTGAAAATAATATAAGGTAATATACAAATATAAAATCACGCACAAAGACTTAGTTACAACAGTTATTGTGTTACCTCGAAGATTGTGCAATTCAATCATTTCAATTATGCTTGATTATATTATTATATACTTACAGTGGGCTAATTCGTCACTGTTATCGGAACAATCTTTATAACCGTCACACTTCTTTGTTATCGGAATGCATTTTTCACCATTCTTGCATTTAAACTCATTTGATTTACATTGGACAGTAGTACCTGTAACGATTTTTTTCAATTGCAAATTAATTTTATAATATAGCTCCAAATCTAAATAGATACCGTATTTTTTTATAATAAGTAAATGAATTTTTCAACATTTCTATGTGCGTACAAAATGCCAGTTTTACCACAAACTGCCACATCTATTGAAATTAATTAATTTTTGCACCTCATGTTTTTGAGTTTTTTTTACAGATTTTGTTGATTTAATCTGGCTACAAACATATCACATAGTTGGGACATTTAGGTTTACATTTGTATGACAAATAATGGAATTAACAATGGACCTGTTTAATTCCTTAAATGTGTTATAATGTGTCCCAGTCATGGCACTCTCCACTTAGGTTCAGTGGCTTCAATAGGTTTCCGTACGTTTATAAGTTTTTATCTGTTGAACCGTTAAAATTCTCCATCAATTTTTCACATTAAAAACTATTTTGAAAAATGATATTTTTGAGTTTTTTAAAAATAAGGGACTATAAATTGTTCAACAGTTTCACAAACGACATCCATCGACCTAATAGAGAATAATAAGACTTACAATTGTCTTCGTCGCTACCATCCTTGCAGTCTTTCTTTCCATCACAGCGTTTAGATTTTGGTATGCATTTAAGATTACCGACGCACTGGAATTTATTTTTATTACACCCTGCAAGGCATTAGTACATATTGATATATATGTTATTCACATGCGTATGCGTATAGTTATTCACATGCGTATTGTACAAATATAATGTTTTATAATGAAAATGATATTTACTGCCATTAAAGTCAACATCGTTTCTACAAGACTACAAGAATGGTGTCTGATAATTTGTTAATATATTCAATTTTTTTTTTTTCTTTTTATATTTTGTTCCCTGAAATCAATTCTGGGTTGGCCCATTAGTGGAGTCCATGTGCCATATTTTGCCTCTCGTTAATAGTCTTTTGTTTTAAATCAGAGAATATTTGCATGTAATAATATTGGTAATGAAAACATCCTCATTTAACTTTCTGAAAATTTTTAAAACATTATATTTCTCCATCACACACTATTATGAATCATTTTTCTAAAAAAAAGTGTTAAGAAAGGAGTATTAACTCCTAATATACAGTCGATATAAAGGTGCCACTCTTGTCTTCCAAAAATTAATCATGGACGGCTTGAACGATATACTCTAAAGAGCCAAATAAGGATCAAAGTTAAAGAGCACCACCATTTCCAAAAGATATTGCAAAATACAATTAAATTCATGGGTAAAAAAATCCTTAGTAAGGTCAATACTGAAAATGACGATAATATTTCATTAGTACAAGCATTACAGTGTGAAGATCATTAGTCTTGCATCCATGAACAAAAGAGATTTCAGTTATATCGAATCGTTCAACCGAACCTGCTTATATATTTTGTCAAATGATAAAACAAAGCATGGACAATCTTAAGAAAGCAATGTCAAATGCAATAGCGCCATTTAAATGTAAAACAAATGTGAAATATCAATTACAAAAAAAAAAACAAAAAAAAAAAAAAAAAAAAAACAAACAAACAAAAAGAAAAATACTGTCGGACAAAGTTAAAAGTATAAAAAAGTTTTAGTCAATCTTTGCAAAACAGCACTCAAGTAAGTAGAAAGTGAGAACTCTGTCAGAGTTACAAGATAAAGTTAACTGGACAATCTGTATAAGAATCACAAGGAAGTGAAAAACGGTGTGGTAATAATAACTATATATTTATTGAGCGAAAAAAGTGTAAAAGATAAAAAGTGCGATTTGAAGAATTTCCGATCCTTGACAGCTATGCTCATTGAAAAAGACTTGTCGATTTCAGACCATTTACTAAATAATTACATACGGAATGATGTAAATGGCGAGGGGTAATCTACCAAAATAAAAGGAGATAAAGTCTGCACTTAAGAGTCAATATTTCGTGACATCAGCTCTATCACAAACGCCCTTCTTGGTAAAAACTAAAGAAGGATATTTACTTAGTAATGCCAAATAGGAAAATCACACAGACATAAATGAAATAGTGCTGGTACCAGAGGGTTAAAAAGTCGAGGGAAACTCCTAACATAATGGCCAATAGTAGATAGAATGTGCATTTGGAAAAATTAACGGATGAAATATACAATCTAGAGAACATCAGAAACCATAATTTCACCATGAAAAAAAAATCATTTAGTTTGAATGGATTTTTCATATATTTTAGGTAAATCCAGAAAAGTGCTTCAAACGCTTGAAATTAATAACGTGTTGTTTCCTATATTTTTTGGCATTGATGGTATGTTGTGTTTTGTGCTATAATGTTTGTCTGGTTTTTTTTTTCTTTGTTGTCCGTTGATCTTCGACGTATGAATTTGAATGTCCCTCTTGTATCTTACGCCCCTCTGTTACAACGGATTGCTAGTGTATCTAGCAAACAAAATGTTAAGACAAATATAAGTAATCAGTACTAAGTAAAGCCATAATTTTTTCAAGCAGCGAAATTCCTAACATTCCCCTACACTTGTATAAATGAATGAGAACAAACACCAAACAAGATTAGTACTTTAAAAACTACAATGATCGATTGCAAAACTAAATCTATTTAAATGTGAAGCATTGTGTTTATGAGATGAAAATACTATACACAAATATTTGAATATGTATATTGATTCATTTGAAAGGTATCAATCAACAACGTAAAAAACAGTTATAGTACCACTTAAGCAATAATATGTTTAAGCAAAGTTAGATATGACCCCAACCGCTTCAGACAAAATTGTCATTTATTTCATGATAGGTATTACCTACTTTATCTTACTCTGTTAATCTAATTGTCATATCCTAGTTCTTGTGTGTTGTTTGTTTTGGAAAATAGTGATACGCCTTTCGCTTTTATGTTTGGTAATAAATGTGATTGGGTAATGCCTAAATGATTGTTTTATACATATACCCCTATCAACTTAAAATAAGAAATAGAACTAATCATTAAAAAGTAACTGAATTGAACATCCACAAGTAGACGATTGTCTTTTAGTTTAAGTAGAAGTTAAAAATTCAAGAATCGTTCTGAGAATTTTTTTTTCATTGTCACCACCTAGCATATAAAATTTTTACGGATGGCCTGGAAAAACGTCACCACAACAACCCTTTCAAAATATCAACATTAAAAGTACTAGTAACAAAATTTTACCTCTTACACATCTGAATACTACAGTTAGTATAACAGACGTTCCTGGACAAGGGTCTCTGAATACGCTGTTTGAAGAGAATAGTTCGCAGTCTTGTTTGCTTTGGCACAGCTGGATGACTTTTGTTTTGGCATTATTTGTTTTACCGCACCATGAAACCGCTCTATTGGCATTACGACATTTATTCCTGGTTCTACGTAGTCCGTATGTTGCAGTCATAATTTGAAGACGTCGATTCTTCTTACAACTTATTGTTTGTCTATCTCCTTGACATATTGCGACTCTTTTACCTTTATCATAAAAAAAATACCAAAGAATAATATTTCATTGTTTTGATATCTGCATATAAAAGAATGAATTATAGTTATCCCGAATATGTTCTTCTTCCATATAAGCTGATGGACCAATGTAAATATAAACACTGTTGACTAGTTTTAAACATAGTGCAATACATTGGTCTCAAAATTTGTCAGTATTTTGTTTGCAGGTTCCGATAATTTCATTGCAATCTGAAGATCACATGCTTTGTATGTACAATTATGTTTTTATCACGTCTGGCCCATGGACCTGGATCATGTTTTGTTCCTTGATTACTGTAAACCAACTTATTTTCACGAGTAGAAACATACCGCGATTATAAATCATCTTGAATATGTTAACTTGAGTATCGTGAAATGGACTAGAAAGAGATAAACGCGAAATAAAGTATCAGGTTGATAATGGTACATATTTCGTATTAATCTTCAATACTTATTCGAACTTTTTCGTCTCAACAGAAAAATATTATACTAACAAGGTCATATGCTGCTATCTTTGGGAAAATAAAAAAAAAAATCTTTGTAGTTTTACTAACTGTTGGCAATTTAATAACACTTACTGTGTTATTGTTTTAAGAAATGGTTTTTGAACATGTTAAATGAATTGATTGTACTCAAAACAAATATTTTAAATATTGGTTTGCAACGGGAACCAATATTTTAATAAAATAGGTTTTTTGTTTCTTGATGACGATTGGGAAGAAAAAAAAATAGATATGACTTTTGTAATTATTAGTAGATGGTTATGTTAGTCACACGTTGAATGTTGGTGTTCTCATATAAAAAGAACTTATACACAACTATACACAAAAAAATCTCCAGAAATTAACAGAATGGTTCTTCATGTATCAATTATGTAAAAGTATGTCATATCTAAACTCATATAAAGTATTTGCTCGAAGACATGAACTTTGAATACTGTGGATTCATTATAAGTTGAATACCAATTTTCGTGTGTTTCTTTGGTACCACAAATTCAAATGCTCAACGATTAAGTAATTTCATGCATGGATTTGCAAAACCACGAAATCAAATATCCACAAAAAAAACCCAAGTTTTTAGCATTCCACAAAAATTGATACCCACGAAAATAATTGAATCCACAGTAATACGACAATAGTATATCGTTGCTGTTAACATACAATCAATGTCGAAACCGGATAAGTTTTATTAGTCACAACTTCGATCTTGACATCATCATTGGTATTAACTTTGCACAGGTTTCGGTGGTTATATAATCTGTAACACAACTCGTATCATGTGTTGTAAGAAACATCGTTCGTTCACAATTCATAAACAAACCAAACAAGAATGGTAGAGCTTGACAACATTAAGTGTCAGAATTCATTCTGTTTATAAGCTTGCCTGAAATATTCACATTATTTTCTGGAACATTTATATGTTCGACCTTACCTTCTATATTTTCCACGAGAGTTGTAAAAGCAATGAATAAACTAAAAACAATAAAGATATGCATCCCAATGGTACGCCTTATCTACTTTCCAACAGGATCAGACTGTAGGTATACCACATTACAATAATATCTTAGAATAATATATTCATATTCGTTATTCTGTTGGAAATATGTACATTTAATTTAATAATAATCATATATATACTTAACACCTTGTATATATATATTTTTTTACTTCCCGTTAACAAAAGATGCATTTTCTTTTCTTTAATACACACAATATTAACTATTTTATTGAACATGAGTGAGCATTATTTCCGTGAACACTTTTATTAAGACAATATTACCATAATACTATTAAAAGGTTTCATAAAATCTATATATTTTTTTCATATGTGATGCATATAATGCACTTAAATCTTGAATTGTAAATTTATAAAGGCATTATTGCTTGTTAATTTAATATTGAATTGCTTTTGTTAGATTTTCTTTTTGGCTCACCTTCATAAAGAACGGTAGCAGTCAAAAGTGTGATGATCAAAGATGAAATGACAGCGGGCACACGTTAACTTTTCATGCACCGGTATAATCGTATAGAAAACATGTCCATTTTATCTAACTGTTTGATTGATTGATGGCTTAAGGTTGTTCAGGGGTATAGAAAAAAATACAGAATTTTCTTATACTTTGCCAAATTGAAGATTTTACCATGTTTTGTTTTCAAAAATATTATAAAAGGTATGAGCCATCGCGCTATTTTTCAAGGTAAGAGTTCAAAAATGCCAAAGTTTGCTTAGATTGTACATGAAAAAACACATTTCTTGTGCATACAAAAAAATCTATGTTACAGAATTTTGAAATAAAAAAATGAGAAGATAGGTTTTATAATATAGTTTAAGAAAATAAAAAGAAAAAATGATGTCACTATAAGAATTATCTCCCCTTAAATGGCTTATTTTAAAAATTAATTCTATAAGCACAAATATGTGTTATTTGTTAAAACCTTATAACTAAGTTTTCTTTATATAAATAGACGTGTAACCAATAAATTGCAATATGTCTCCACATTATCTGATTAGGGCAAAGAACTAGACCGATTATTTACTGTGATTGTACAATTCAAGATTGCTGTATACCCCTGACCTACCTTAAATGGTTTCTACTAATAAAATTTGACCTTAAAGTGGGAGAAATGATTTATAGGTGATTCATGTGGATCAGGATCTGCTTACCCTTCCGAAGCACCTGAAATCATCCCCAGTTTTAGGTGGGATTCGTGTTGCTAAGTCTTTATTTTTCTTTGTTGTGTCTTGTGTACTATTATTTGTCTGTTTGTCATTTTTATTTTTAGCCATGGCGTTGTCGTTTTATTTTCAATCTGTGAATTTGTCCTTTACATATCTTGGATAAATAGCTATCTTTATTTCACATAACTAAATTTAATATTGTGTGTAAAAGCACGAAATGTTGATCTTACCGCCCAATAAATGATGAAGAGCTCACAGTAAACTGTTAGCTGTGTTTTTTCCTTTGTAGAAATTTCCATTGGGAACAAAGTATCAATAGTGATATATTTTAACCTTAATATAAAAACAATTGTCCCCTATTCAAATGTTTCTGTTTATCGAACTCTTTAGAGGTTTTGATGGGTAAATCCTGCATAGACACAAGAGGTAATTCTCATCAAAATAAAGGTGTTATCCGTGTGACAAGGATTAATTTTGGAACGTCAACAATAAAATTGAGAATGGAAATGGGGAATGTGTCAAAGAGACAACAATCCGACCATAGAACAGACAACAGCCAAAGGTCACCAATAGGTCATCAATGTAGCGATAAACTCTCACACCCGGAGGCGTCCTTCAGCTGGCCCGTAAACAAATATCTATACTAGTTCAGTGATAATGGACGTCATACGAAACTCCAAATTATACACAAGAAACAGGCGCAAAAGGCGGCGGGGTTAAACATGTTATTTTCAGATCTCAACCCTCCCCCTATACCTCTAGCCAATGTAGAAAAGTAAACGTGTAACAATACGGACAGTAAAATTCAGTTCAAGAGAAGTCCGAGTCTGGTGTCAGAAGAGGCAACAAAAAAAATTAAACAAAATGAGTCTTTCTCAAAACAAACCGATTCCTCAAATCAGATATATACGACAATCGAGCTTATCTAGGATTTTTGAAAGTGAAAATCTTTATATAAGTTTCAGAAATAAAATTAGAGGTGCTTGCCTAAAACAAAATGAGTTTTGAAATTGTAATATTTGAACACGACCGTCTCCGCAAATGGTCCTCTTTCTAATTTTCTGATTAATAGTATTGGATTCTTCAGATGAGTTGATGATCACTCGATGAGAGGAAACCTTCGACCTTATTTATAAATACCCAACAATAGAGACAAACTATCATCGCTTCAACAAAGTGATGAGGCAATGACTAAATATAAAGTAAAATAACAAAAAGAACGAAAACAATATCAAAACGGAAAGTTCCTTTCAAAATGGCAAAATTAAAAGCTGAAATACATCAAACGAATGGAAAATAACTGTCATATTCCTGACTAGGACATGCATTTTCTTATATATAGCTGAACTTTCGCATTGAATTATATTATATTGACACAATTTGAACAAAACAAACAGACATTTTTGGTAAAAAATTTCAAAAATATGGGTACATTTCCATAGGCACTCGTCTCAGAATTTTTTTTCCTATATACCTTTATATATAGGAATTTTTTTTTAAGATCAGTGCCTGTGTACATAAGTCAACATTGTGCTATAAGCTATAAAAAAACACCCAAATATGTCAACATAGAAAAACCTAATGGCATATTAACAAAGCACATAAGCAAAAGTTAAAATAAAATGAAAGACAAGAATACACAAATTAACAATAACACAATTAAACAATGACGGAATGTGAAAGTAACGAGCCACGCCAAAAGGATATTACAAAAAGAAAACAGCAAAACTTAATGATTTACTTAGACAAATAAAAGAATACTACAACACGTAATTAAGATGATAAACAACGTACGTACCTAGAATTTATACTTCAAAACCATTCGGTATTATTTGTGGACATGATTCGGAATATTGATCTTGGTATCTTCCGATGAACATTTGTTAGAAAAAAAAAAACCGAGACTTTTTTTTGGGCATTACCTGGTTCATCAACCTCCTGCTCAGACACTGATGACGTTTTACAATGTCTGAGTAGCAGCTGCAAGATCTTGGTAAAGATCCCTATTTGCTTATTATAAAATTTATTGATATTGACAACGTAGTTAATATGAAAAATTAGATAGTTTCTGTGTTAATATTTAAAGCTTCACTGCACAAATATAAAATATAGGAAGAGTACATTGAAATGTGGAAATACATTTTTTTTCTAGGTACCATTATGTTTTGTTGGAAATGAGTTTGAACATGGATATTTTTTTCAATACAAACAACTGAACTTCCAAGAAAATTCAAAACAAAAAGTCCCTAATCAAATGGCAAAATCAAAATCTCAAATACATCAAACGAATGGATTACAACTGTCATAGTTTTGACTTGGTAAAGACATTTTTTCAAGTAGAAAATGGTGGAATCAACCTGGTTTTAAAGCTAGCTAAACCTCTCACTTGTTTGATAGTTGCCTCAAATTCGATTATGTAGACAACGATGGGTAAACAAAACAAATCAACAAAATAGGGTAAAAATGTCATAAATAGGGGTACAACCGCAAAAACGAATCCCACCAAACACTGGGGTTGATCGAAGGTACTCCGGAAGTGTAAGCAGATCCTGCTCCACATGTGTCATCCGTCGTGTTGCTAATATTATTACACAGCTGGTAAATAGTCTAATTAGGTGGATCACATTCATGAAAGGGAAGGGGGATTGTAGTTACGATTTGAGGAACATATCCATTATCATCTGTGGAACGTATATTCTATAACAGTCAACCAACTCGTGATGACGTCCGTGATGAAAAAAATCACTATTGGAAAGCTAAAATCATCTCTTTTGTTGTAAAGTTTTGTTTTCAATCGACCCTTCATAGTCAATTCTAGATATCAGTCCAAAACAATGTAAAAATCAAAAGCTCAAACACATCAAACGAATGAATAACAACTGTCATATAAATTGGTACAGGCACCTTCTTGTGTATAAAATAGTGGATTGAATCTGGTTTTATAGCTATCTAAACTTTTATCAAAGTTTCATCTACTGTCAAACTTATCACGTGACTGTGTAAAGAATTAGGCTCACAAATAGAGTAGAAAGAACCGTATTTTGAGAAAGTGATCGACGAATTTATTTTTCAAAATGTTCAAGGTGTACCATTTTTTGGTACATGGTGCACCATTTTTGCAAACCCAGGGGGTGGTCACCGGCACCGGATGACCACCCCCTGGATCCGCCTCTGGGAACGATATTTCAACTTTGAGACAATGGATAAGCGTTAGCACGTTTATAATTATAACAAAATCGACCTCCGAGTTCATCATGTTTTCTATTTATTTAACAAACGAACGAATATGATTTGCATCTCAACTACTTAATAATTAGTTTCCACTGAAACGTGACTGTTGTATGAACGACCGTATTCTACATTGCATGTCATTCTAAACTTTCATTAATACTCACTACAACATATGTTTGTTAAAGATTTTAGATTACTAACAGGATAACACAAATTCTTTCACACCAATGAAGATATTAACATAAGCTAAAAGTTCATTTCTAATAAAACTACGGTATCCAAAAAGTAATATATGAAGTGCAACATGTGCAAAAAGAAAACTAATCAAACACTTGTAAAGAAATGTAACAAGAAATTTTCTGTAAAAACAACTACCTTATTTTCCAATACATAATCCTTTTGTTTTCTTCTTCTTTTATTTACTTTGGGCTATGGAATGAAAGTACAATTAACACAAAATGGACATTTTTCCAAAATTTTTAGTTTCTTTTATACTTGTTAATTCGTTGATTTTAGTTGGTACCCAAGGTAAGGCTTTGTCTATTTCTTCGATTTTCTTCATTATGGTCAGTTAAATGTATTTATAATACAAACGTATACGAATTGTAAAAGAATTTTAAAAATTTTACTTTAATATAGAAACCATAAACTGGAAAATGCCGACATGGAATAATAATTGCAGAAGCGTAAATTTTATATGAAAACTTCCTTAATAAATTGATATTACAATATTGTATAGAAATGCAAAAAAAAATTAATTAAGATGCAGTTGGGATTTCGTACCTCTCTTAGAACGATCTGTCATAGAAATATACTTTTAGTATTAGATATTGGGTAAAACTACTAGTATCTGAATCAGTGTTATTGTAGAACAGTCAAAATACATATACAGTACTAATTTATATATGTTTTACTGTACTGGACATTTCGATAATTAAATTATGTTCAGTGATGCTCAAGGTAAAATATTTGAAAATCCATAATCTTATACAAACGTTGAAGAACTGATAAACTAAAAGGACATACAAGAGGAGCAAAAGATACCAGAGGTTCAGTCAAACTCACAGATCGAAAATAAACTGACAGCGCCATGGCTAAAGTGTAAAGTGCAGAAAACTCTCGACATGGAATCAGAGTGTGAATCAGAAAGAGATATCCCTTTATCTTTAGTTTTTGAATCAAGATCAGCTCTAGGATAGAACTGGAAGACTAGTTCTATGGTTGACTGTTATAATCAATAATTTAAAGGAGAGCAGCTTTTTTTATCATGATTTAGAATTTTCTTATTGATGACGATTTCAGAGGAAGTTACATACATAGCTTGATTTTAACTACAAAAAGTTAAAAAAATTATTTCGAAATCCGAGGAAAATTCCAAACGGAAATCCACCAGCAAAAGGCAAATCATAAGCTCAATAATAGGAATCTTGAAAATTTCTGAACTAGGAATCTTGAAAATTTCTGAACTACGTCATTTCGTTATGTTTATATCTGATTTTTGTAATAAAACAATTTTATTTATCTTGTAAATATTGATTCGTACGTAGTCAGGATATAAACTTCACATCTTCTGTAAATAATAAATAAAATAATATAACTGTTGAATAGTCTTAACAGAGACATCTACATGCGTCGTTGGGGCTCCTTTGAGATGTTTCATTAAGGGTATATAAGTATAACACAGAGCCCATATTATTTTCTCGGGGAGTGATTTTTCTACAATAAAATTACAGCTGATTGATTCAAAAACTTCGGAAAACTTTTGAAATAATATGGAGCTGAAATTATGAAATAAGTCAATGCACTCATCATAGATACCAGAACTTTTGTTCACCGGACGCATGTTTTGTCCACAAAAGACTCATCAGTTGCATTCGAATAAAAAAAGAAGAGGAAAGTTAATATTCTATGGAATACATTCTTAAAAACTTTGAAACATTTTAAAAAATGAAATATTTAATATAGATGAACAAGTAATTCATGATGCAACGCAAAGTGATGGACAGACAATTGAATATTCCTTAAATGAGCACAACCACGTTGCAAATGTTGGCCGAAAGACTTTATCGAAATAGGTCAGCAAGAGACGTAGAAAGCAATATCGAGATGTCTCAAATATAGCATTCAAATCAAATGTTTCAGTGTGCAGAAAATTCAAAATAAGTTATTGAATATTCAGACACTTGATACATGTGCAGCCAGGACCTCTTTTGATTTTATTTTAGTATCTTGATATATACAGGGCTACACCAGGCGCAGCATGCATGATACGAAAGCGGCATCTCGATAAAGGGCAATATTATAAAGCAGGTTTCGACACAGTTTTGTTCTTAACATAGTAACGATCTAAATTTCATGCTTGTGAACTATCCCTAATTGTTCTCCAATATAACAAACCTGATTGAAGAAGGTGAATTTTTCTTAGAAAAATAAATATTTATCACATAAATTAAGATAATCTATTTCTGATGAATTAATAAAGGTTTTTTTAAAGTTTTTTTCTTCTAAATCGCAAGTAATCTAAATATGTCAGATTGAGGAAACTTTGAAATAATCTTTGGTTAAGAAATCAGGTTGATACGTACTCTTCTTAATTTTCTTATAAGCATTTTACAACATATTAGCTGTTACATAGACTATAAAACTACTATCCAGCAAATTCACTAGGTATCGGATAGTCGGATATCGGATATGTAGAATAGGTGCCACAACTTAAAAAGAAATATATGATAAAAATGTCTTTTAATTTGTTGAACAATATGTACCTTTTGAAATTATTATTTGAAAATAAAAAGGGGGTGTCTGACATTTGAAAATACCTTTCATAACTTATTATTTCTGGTTAAGATAACTCTGTTCAAATCATTTAGAGCTTGAAATATAGTATGGCCTATGTTTTGGTACAGGCTGTATATTGACCATTTTAGTTAGATGTTTTGGTTATTTGTGTCATTCGTTGGCGGTCTCGTTGATGTGGATCCGCCGTCTTCTTTTACTCGTACATGTATTTGTAGACAATAAAAGTGTTTACATGTAGAAATATTTGTCCCTTTACTTTGGATAGACGGTTAAGTTTCATTTGGTAAAAACTTCGCTCTGGTCCGTTCTTCGACAAATGAAGTAAAATAATATCAAAACTGAAATAAACTCGAGCAATTCAGTTGTACGTGAACAATTTTCTTACGACCGTTGTTACCATTATATGTTACGTTTATAAAGTACTTCATTAAGCTTTAGAAGGCAATGGCTACAAATTATTGAATTAAATAAATAAAGTTATGTTTTTTTAATCATAAATGATAAAAAAAAAAAAAAGCTTTTACTTAGAATTTTCCTAAAGTTACTTAAAAACGTAACCCATTAATACCTTATAATATTTTATTTTTAAGGATGGTTTCGAGGTCGCGGATGGAAAAGATATAATAGATATAATGGTAATTTTTTTACTGCATTTGTTTGTGTCTTTGTAGATTCTTTTTTTTATAAGCATTGACACAACATAACAAGCAATATGTTTTTAGAAGTTAAAATTGCTAATTTAGATTTTGACGTTTCAAATCAAAGCAAGCTGTGTCGACATTACCCTCACGTTATTGTTGTAAAGAACGAAACGAAACTAGTGCTACCACTTCACTTATCAAGCGCATATTCTTTGGTTTTTCAATTATCATTTTGTGTTTTTATTTTAGATGACAATTTTTAGAAGTGGCAAGATAAGCCTGTCTGCATAGCGCAATTATGGAAATACTTCAATGTGATTGTAATTGCTTTTAATTGTGAGTTCTGTTGCCGTATCAGGATGATAACATCTTCAGATAAAAAAAAAACATGACAGTTCCACGCATTTATCTCAACTGCAAATATTTTATCTACATACTTTTGTTTATTTGTTTTTAAGAAAGAACAATAATATATGATTACATTTTTTATCAACATATTTCTTTTCAGTTGTCTATAGACGACACAACACAGTCTGCAACGAACGCCGTTCCACTATTAGTTGTCGTTGGGGTCAAACGCTAAAGATTCTATCAGCTGTTTATGGTAGATCACAAGTTTGGACTTGTAGACCACGAAACAAAAAACAAACAATGTGTCGTATTAATGTACTTAGACAAGTTCAAGAAATGTGCCAACAGAAAAAGTCTTGCAGATTATATGCTTCAAATCGAGTGTTTAATAAACCATGTTCTGGTACAGAGAAATATCTGAGAATTAAATACCAATGTCTTAAAGGTATGTAATGAACAATTTGTGTATATTTGATTTTTTATATGGCCTTTTTCTAAACCCTTTTTTCTAAAAGTTTCAACAAGCGTTTCTTATTAGTCACAGTAACCTCCGTTTATGCCACAATGGTAGTTAAATAGGTTAATACAATGGAGGGTATTGTGAATAAAAAAGAGGGACGAAAGATATCAAAGGGACAGTCAAACTCATAAATCTAAAACAAACTGACAACGCCATGGCTAAAAATGAAAAAGACAAACAAACAACAGCACACACGACACAACATAGAAAACTAAAGAATAAACAACATTAACCCCACCAAAAAACTAGGGGTGATCTCAGGTGCTCCGGAAGGGTAAGCAGATCTTGCTCCATATGTGGCACCCGTCGTGTTGCTTATGTGATAACAAATCCGGTAAATAGTCTAATTCGGTTGGTCACATTCATGAAAGGGAAGGGGATTGTAGTTACGACGTAAGGAACATATCCGATATCATTTGTGAAACGGTTATTCTATAACGGTCAACCAACTCGTAATGGCGTCCGTAAAATTTACAAAGGGATGATTTCAACTTCACCATTTGGAACTCTTGGTTTAATAGCTTCCTTGTGAGCAGCAACCCTCTATAATAAAGTGTTTGTAACAAACTTGTTGTACAAGACGATAACCTTTCTTGATTTTTACGGTAAACAATAGTAACAACTAGGAAGGTATATATGTTAATGTGATTGACGTAAAATGTTCATAATCCTTATTGTTTATGAAAGATAAGAATTAAAAATCGACAACAATTAAGAGGCACTCTTAACAGCCAAAAATACTTCTACGTCATTTTGCAACGCCTTGGATGACCAAGAAAAAACAAAACAATATTGCATAAAATAAATTGCGCCTGATTATATTATGGTCATAGGTAAAATTCAGATAGCTGGTTTAATGCAAAGCCATTTCGACCTTATGCAGACTACAACATTTCATCAAACGGATTCCATTTCGTATACGACACCTTTATGACCTTATTGTCAAGGCCATAACATAAATTCTAGGTTAAAGAGCACTATAACGGAATACATTTATGCATTATCGAAAACTAATTTATTCTTTTCACCTTAGGACAGCCCATCATACGGAACGCGTGTTCACAGGCTCCCTGTAAGAATGGAGGCGTATGTAAAAGTTCAGGTACCACTTTTTCCTGTATTTGTCGAAGTGGATTTACTGGGAAAAAATGTGAAATAAGTAAGTAAACAAACAAATATCTATAACAATTTATTTGTTTTCAAATGCTACGCTTTGTAATGGGTTATAAAGAATAAGTATTAATACACCATTGTAAGAAATATACATTGTTCATGAAATATTAAGTAATATAAGCATTTATCAGAAGGAATAAAATTGAGAATGGAAATGGGGAATGTGCCAAAGAGACAACAACCCGACCATTGAAAAAAAACAACAGCAGAAGGTCACTAAAAGGTCTTCAATGTAGCGAGAAATTCCCGCACCCAGAGGCGTCCTTCAGCTGGCCCCTAAAAATATATACTGGTTCAGTGATAATGAACACCATACTAAACTCCAAATTGTACACAAGAAACTAAAATTAAAATAATACAAGACTAACAAAGGCCAGAGGCTCCTGACTTGGGACAGGCGCAAAAAATGCGGCGGTGTTAAACATTTTTGTGAGATCTCAACCCTCCCCCTATACCTCTAGCCAATGTAGAAAAGTAAACGCATAACAATACGCACATTAAAATTCAGTCCAAGAGAAGTCCGAGTCTGATGTCAAAAGATGTAACCAAAGAAAATAAACAAAATGACAATAATACATAAATAACAACAGACTACTAGCAGTTAACTGACATGCCAGCTCCAGACTTCAATTAAACTGACTGAAAGATTATGATTTCATCATATGAACATCAGGCACAATCCTTCCCGTTAGGGGTTTAGTATCATACCATCATAACATATATGAGAAGAACATAACCCGTGTCATGCCAACAACTGGTTTTTGAATAAATGTGTTTAGTTCCGATGCAAAGACTCTATAAGTGAATCAATATTAACGCCAAAATATGCTATCTTTAATGACCTGACAACAGTATCGTAACTATATCCCTTCTTAATAAGTCTATTCAAAGGTTTTGTTAGTTTTTTAGGTGAATACTGACACCTTTGTGCTTTATAAAGAATATTTCCATAAAAATTTGGATGTGAAATACCTGAACGTATAAGAAGTCTGCATAGACATTGAGAATGGAAATGGGGAATGTGCCAAAGAGACAACAACCCGACCAAAGAAAATAAACAAAATGACAATAATACATAAATAACATGAGACTACTAGCAGTTAACTGACATGCCAGCTCCGGACTTCAATTAAACTGATTGAAAAATTCTCATCATATGAATATCAGGCACAATCCTCTCCGTGAGGGGTTTAGAGAATGGTGCATAATTTAGATATAGCTGTAAATCCTCGTTAATAACCTTATTCACTTGTAGGATGTACGTTACATGTATGACGAATCACATAAATTTATCAACTTACAACTGAACAGCAAAATAGTACCCAAGTTTCTCCTTTAGATTAAAAAGTTTAACAACCTGAAACCATACAATATTATAATCGTAACAAAGCCAAAGGTATGTTAATTGAAAAGCAAATTTAGAAAAAGAAAAATCAACATCCGAGCATGTACGAATGCCACGCTCAATGTTAGATACCAATAATTGTGAAACATATAGCCACAAGCCGGGACGAAGTCTAAAAAGTCGAATTCTATATATAAAAAAAATAAATATACATCCTTTTCACTGACTCTTGATATATATACAAACTCGTGTAAACACTTCAAACATTATTTGATCAGACATTTTGAACAAATGTATAATCTGACAGCTTTTTATATTTAGCTTGTATTGACGTATATTTTGACATATTTTATGTTTTATCTCTTCTACACGTCTGGAACCTTCGCATTCTTTACTCATTCCTTGTGTTTTCAAAACACTTGTTGAAAATGGACACATGTTGCATCGAGTCGACTTCATCTTGTTTTTCTTATTTCAAAAAGAGGTTGTAAAAGCTAATTTCACCATACACATCTTTATCAGTGTATACCGCGACTCTGACGGTAGACAGATGATGCTAAAATGAAGTTGATAAAGATGACGGACACCATCTAGTCTTTACATCTATAAGTTATTTCACTTTTTGCTGAACTGGTAATTTAAAAAAAAATTGAAATTGTGAGAAACAGATGTTGGCCATTAGTATAGAAATAATGGTTATTTGAAGGAAACTTTTTTAGCTGATCAAAATGTTTTGTGCAAAATAAAGAATGCTTTTTCCTTTACAACAGAGTACCATTCAGATAAAAAAAAATTAACAAGAGGTGCAGCACCATAAAAACGTTTCATTCACCTCAAAAGTGTTAAAAATTATGAATTTGACTATTTTTTCAACGGAATTTTTTATAATGAAAATTCAGAATCAAAAACTGCTACTATCATGACTTTTACCACATTTTTAAAAATTTACTTTATTGTATTCTTAACGCATCAACGCTTGAAATATGTTATATAGACTGCTCTATAATTGGAGATCATTTGACGTCTACTTATTATCTTTTATTGAAAACTTCTGTTTAAAATAGAGAGGGACGAAAGATACCAAAGGGACAGTCAAACTCATAAATCGAAAATAAACTGACAACGCAATGGCTAAACATGAAACGACATACAGACAAACAATAGTACACGTGACACAACATAGAAAACTAACGAATAAGCAATACGAATCCCTTTAAAGGACGCAACATAAATTAAAATGTTATATGATCATCCTGTCGGAGCACCTAGTATCTGATGTCGGCTATTTTTGGTGTATATGGGACAAACTAGGGGCGGATCCAGTCATTTGAAAAAGGGGAGGGGGTTCCAACCCATAGTAAAGAGGGGGTTCCAACTATATGGTCCCATTCAAATGCATTGATTGTCTAAAAAAAGGGGGGTTCCAACCACAGGAACCCCCTCCCCTTGGAGCCGCCAATGCAAACCTAAATTAAAAGTGTACATATGGAATCGTTAGATCATAATCATATAAATAAAATTGCACAAGATTATATATTATAATAACTAGTGGTTATTGAAGAAAAAAATATGAAAAAAATAAAAAAAAATTGTGAAATTGGAAACATGGCGCCACCGAAGGTACTTAAAAGTATTAGTGTTTAGTTAACTTAAATCATAAGGTAGGGCAGTGACTTCTGATCGGATAATTATTTTATAATTCTTTTTATACACGATATAATTATGTTATATGCGTATCAAACAGCTAATATTAAGGATTTGAACAAGCTTTAATTTCTTTGATTTGTATCATAACAAAATCTCAAGGTCAAATAATGCCTTAAAAGTAACTTCCTTGTCGAAGGTTGCCTTAAGTTATATCTTGATGTTTTACTTATAAGAATGTAGATGGTGATGTTAGATATTTAATACATTATATATCATATTTGTCAAACTCTTGTTCAGATGTATAGCTTAAAATATTAGTGGCTATTGTCTACTGTCGTTGATCGATATATGATGACTTATTTGTGTAACTGGAATACTATTATTTATATTTTAATGAGTTTAAAAGGTCTGAACTCTGTTCATGTAGTTGGGACCTCGATATCAGAGTGGACTTTTGAGTTTATCTAATTATCAAACAATAATAATGATCCCTAGAATGTTAACAAGTTAGGTCGGGTAGCACAAAACCAGCTATAAGTATATTTTGCAGGCAATCGGGGATAGAGTGTAATCAACTCTTCATATACTTTTCAACCAAGATGTCTAAAACTGCACAGGAAGATTATACACATGTTAAAGTCGTACTTTAGCTATTATGGAAATATTCAAGGACATTTCCCCTTTCCCCCCAGAACTTCCTATTTTGATAATTTTAAGCACAACAATTCAAAACAATTCTAACATTTCTAAATTCTTAGAATATACATTAGTTTTTTTTTCAAATTCATGAACCTTATACCACATCTTCCTATATCTCTGATACACACATACCTAATAGTTCTCATATCAAATTCCGTTTTCACAACACATAGGAATAAAAATTATACATAGCCTTATCATCCAATTGATATACAAGAACATACAAAACTGCATGTGTATATTGTTATTATTTTATTGTCAAATTTATCATCAGGGGTACAAGGTGCTGCTAGTATATTTAGTAAGTATATGATTGTATTCAAATACCTAACATTTTGTAACTTTTTATTTAGATATTAACGAATGTAAATCAAACCCTTGCAAAAACAAAGGGAGATGTGTTGACATGGCAAATAGATACAGATGTGTATGCAAACCTGGGTATACAGGTCATCACTGTGAAGTAGGTGAGTTATCACTCATTTTTTATTGTCGAAACATGTGTTTTGTGGCTATCTGAATAATTGTTTATTTTCTTATCAACTGTGCTATTTGAATTAAATTAAATAGTAGGTGTTTTAAAAATAAGGTTGGGCTTACTCCTGTCTGTAGTAAATAAAGGCAACAGTAGAATACCGAGGTTCAAAAATCATGAATCGATTGAGAGAAACAAATCTTGATTACGAACTAAAACCGAGGGAGATATTTTTTTTAATTTTGAAATTGGACTAATTTTGATTGTCTAACAATGACAACGTTTTTATAGTTCAAGTCTTAGCTTGCCAAAATATTACTCGGTTCATAACTGTAATTGTGTATTCGGTCTGATTTGACAAATTGTAAAGGATTGACAATTGTCCTGCCGTAGATCCTTGTAGATAAAAAAAAAGTGAATTGATTTTTTTTATTTGAGAAGTTCTAAATATATCACAGAGGCAGGCGTCACCAGTTCATCTATTCAAAAATGTAAACTATAACAACTGATAAAATATTTTAAAGATTTTTCAAATAATCATCTGGTTCGTATTGCTCAGTCTTTTGTTTGATATGTGTGTTGTGTACTGTTGTTTGTCATTTTCTTTTTTGCCATGGCGTTGTCAGTTTACTTTCGTCTTATGAATTTGAATGTTTCTTTGACATCTTTTGCCTGTCTATTAAATATAGACAATTTTGTTTTCAGGTATAAACGAATGCAAATCAAACCCTTGTCATAATGGTGGAAACTGCGTGGATGGGATCAATCGATATACATGTGTTTGTAAACAAGGGTTTACAGGATCTTATTGTAAAACAGGTTAATTACGAGCTTTATAAAAATCATGGTTAATAAAATATGCATCTTTGTTGACAAATAAATCATCCTTTAACTTCAAGAAAATTGAATCATCATTTCCATAATCTACCCTTCTAACTACCAAGGTGATTTTTGACTCAAGATTTTAAAGGAATATACTATAATAATTGATTATAATTAAACTTCACTTCTATAAACATCAATTTTTAAACCTACCTAACCATACACAAGTTTAAAAGAAAATCAAAATTACGAAACACAGAAATGACACAAAAGACTGAAAATCTATTGAACATAAGCAAACGACACAACATGGATGATATGATATGATATTTTAATCCATTGCAACAAACCATACACTTAGAAAAAAAAACCCAACAGTTGTTAGAATAGAAATATTGACGTTTATAAACGCCATTTGGAATTATTATATGTAAATAACCAAAACAAAAAAATAATATTAGCACTACACATGAAAGAAAAATTTAATATGTCAATATCGGTGACTGATGAGCAGAAAAACATCACATGAAAAATAGATGGCAGATTAATGTCATTTAATTGATTGATTAATACATATTATCATTGTAGCAGCAATTTTATTTTAGAAATCAATGCGTGTAAATCATCTCCATGTAAGAATCATGGTGTATGTCAGCAGGTTGGATTAGGCTACAAGTGCAAATGCAAATCTGATTACACAGGTGATCGATGCCAAACAAAACGTAAGTTCTTGTATAGAGCTTAAAGTGTTATTAACACATGTAAAACAACAACGTCCCAGAGTTGCCTTTGAAATATAAGATATAAATGATTCTTGAACAGTGCTAAGTGTCTAACCATTAATGTATTACCTTTGTTTTCCAATTTGACGTAACCACAATCCCATATTTTCGTCGAATCTGACCTACCAGATAAGACTTATCACAGGGTTGGTACTTACATTAACAACACAGCGGTTGCCACATGTGAAGCAAGATCTGCTTACACCTTTGGAACTCCTGGATTTTGGGGGATTCGTGTTGCTCAATCTCTGGTTTTCTATGTTGTGTTTTGTGTACTGCTGTTTGTCTTTTTTTTTCGTTTTTTTTGTCTCTTGTTATAGCATTTATATATTTTTTTTTCGACTTATGGGTTTTAATATGCCTTTTGTATCTTTCACCTCTTTTTCGAAATCTTAATGATTTTCTCTCCTTCATGAAATATCTTACCTGTATTTTGTAAAACTTTTCGGGATTTTGAACCCTCAACGATCTTAAGCTTTGTAATTGTTTTTAGCTTTTTTACTTTTGGATAAGGGCGTCACTGATGTGTCTATTGTAGAAACGAGTGTCCTGCATATATTTTTAAATCGACCAGTCAAATTTTTAAGAACACTACGAACTTGGGCGTTATTTCATACCTTTAAGTGACTAAAAGTTGATTAAATTGTGATCCGAAAGTTGGTCAACCATTCACTGTTTTCCGGACAGTAAATGATGCTTTGTTGTATTCATGCCTTTTATTTTTTTTTAAATCACCTGCATCAAATGGCATTTGTATGTCTGTTCTCTGCTTACTTGCACAAAATATTATTCCTTGAAATTATCAGTCGAATTGCAACTAAACTCATATTGATGGTAAATCGTTTTATCCATTGTGTTGGATAAACCTGTCGACTACAAGCCTTTAAACTGTAATTGATATTGAATAAACTTTTCAGACCTTAAATAACAATGTTATATCAGTTTTGTTGTATGCAACTAATTGGAGCATAAGAAGTAAACAGGAAGAGTGTATAAACATCAGAATTGGCAATATATAAATACTGAAATGATAAGAATCGTTACAAGAATCCTCCTACATGAGTAAAAAAAAACTTAAAACAAAATTTCAATTTTTTTTTTGTTTTTGTTTTTTTTTTTTTTTTAGCCTTTTTTAACTATATTTTTGGAAAGACAAATAAAAAGATCAGAGGGAAAATGTTTTGGCCTAAATAGTTGCCATATATCCTAAGTATTAGTATTCTTGTTTGCATGGTATTATTTTTCTCCTGATCGGCAAAACAGGTTTAGTTGTAGACAATGACTTAATTTTTGTTATTTTAAGTCTTTGTAGGCTGTACTTATGTAACCTTGTTCTTGACAGTCACCTAACCATATACACATATAGAAATAAGTATTCTATTTACAATTCTTATTCCAGGTGCATGTGCCTCTAATCCATGCAAGAATAACGGTAAATGTACAGACATACCAAATGGATGTATATGTACATGTCGACCTGGGTACAAAGGAAAATATTGTCAGACAGGTAATGTTATAGAAAATCTTAAGCAGGATATTCGTGTCATCAGACGAATTCTTCTTTAATTTTTTATTTATAAAAAAAGAAGATGTGGTATGATTGTCAATGAGACAACTCTCCCCAAGAGACAGAAATTAATAACTATAGGTCACCATACGGCCTTCAACAATGAGCAACGCATAGTCAGCTATAAAAGGCCCCGAAATGACAATGTAAAACAATTCAAACGAGAAAACTAACGGCCTACTTTATGTGCAAAAATTGAACGAAAAACAAATATGTAACACATAAACAAACGACAGCCACTGATTTGCAGGCTCCTGACCAAAGACAGGCACGCACATACATACAAAATGAGCCGGGATCCCAAGCCTCCCCCTAATCTGGGACAGTGGTATAACATTACAACATAAGAACAAACTATAAAAATCAGTTGAAAAAGGCGTTATTCCTCAGATGGACAAACATACAATTGGACGTGGACGGGTATGGGTAACAACAAAAAGACACTAGGTACAGATCTGAGAATACTCGCAGTTAACTGACAGCTAGTTTAAAGCCTCTAACAACTAATAAAAAATTCATGCATCTAAGACTAAATTATCAATCCGTACACATCCAACATCCAATAGATTTCGTGTAAAGACGTCATAAACAGTCAATAAAAACATGAACTTGCCTTTTTCATTCGAATACATTTTGTGGTTATTTTCGACAAGACATGAATTTTGTCATGACCGCTTACATAATTTACATTTGTATCCGCTTTCTCTTCTAAACCACATATCTGAATTCCTGAGACGAGATCCATTTTGTGAATGAATTGAACAGGAAATAACACGATACAAATTAAATCAACGAAAGGTTCATAAGAATTTATCAAACTGTAACGTCAGAACCGATTTGAATGCTTTCAGAATTAGAGCAGTTCTTAACTTTTTTTAAAAAGAAAGACGAATTTCATTCCCTTTCGTATACAGTATATCCTAATTTCTCTTCGTACTGTAATGAAGGTAATCATGTAGTTTATGTGTTTTTCTCTACTAAATCTTGATAACGATTCTTTGTAGAAATTTAACACGGAATTGATTTATGGGATGGTATATTCTAATTATGTTTTCATAATAAGACACCTATTTTAATTTAAAATTCAAACTTTCGTCATTAAAGAAATTGTCAAACACTAAAAATAAGTATTTGTTTGTTTTTTCAGAGATAAACGAATGTTCCCCCTCACCTTGCCAACATGGAGCAACATGTGTAGACAAGGTCGATGGTTATCTCTGTCGGTGTACTCCAGGATACTCAGGTGTTAATTGTCATATAGGTAGGTGTTCACACAAGTAGCCATTCTAAACTATGAATTCAATGCAAAAGTAGTTTATCGATGTTCGATTCTAATAAATCTGTTAAGAGGATACAACTAAAGGGCAAACACTGACATTGTGTAAATTAAAGAAACTTCGATTGGACGTTAACAGGTACAGCAACAGGTTAAATGTCTACTTCAATGCATGCAGCCCTTATCGTTTGAACCAATACTAAGTCAAAATGTAACAATCGGGAATAGGACGATTGTGAGTTCGCACCAGTCAGTTGAAACATAAACACTATAAGTACTTGTTTGGCTTCATAACTATTTTGATCTGAGCTTCACTGATGAATCTTATGTAGACGAAACGCGCTTCTGGTGTATTAATTCATAATCTTGGTCCCTTTGATAACTAGTAATTCGAAATGATAACAGTAAACGTATAAATCATCGGTGTTTGTACTTGTTTGACTTTACTACTATTTTGATCTGAGCGTCACTGATGAGTCTTATGTAGACGAAACGAGCGTCTGGCATATTAAATTATAATCCTGGTACCTATGATAACTATTGACAGCATATCATCTATATACATGAAAAAGAAATGAAAGAACTGTACAAACTTTTCTTCTTTTTCCCTTTAATATAGTTATATGATTTTGATTCATGTGAGTACAAGAACAAGTCGACCAATAAGGTTGCAAAATTAGTATCCATTGGAATGCTGACTGTCTATTG
The DNA here is from genome assembly GCF_965363235.1 of Mytilus galloprovincialis. Classification (NCBI taxonomy): domain Eukaryota; kingdom Metazoa; phylum Mollusca; class Bivalvia; order Mytilida; family Mytilidae; genus Mytilus; species Mytilus galloprovincialis. Next base: position 37,081,583 of record NC_134840.1, on the reverse strand, counting down.
TAATAGCATTCCACTAAACTCATCAATTATGTAATCGACCACAAAGCATTTTGATGATATTATTTTCGATGTATGTGTGAGAGTCATTGAGGTTTTTTTTTAATAAGATATGTTATGACCTTATTTGAATTTGTAGAACAAGTACTGTTTGATGAGAAAATTAGATTTTTAATTGATGACGAAGAATAGAAGTGTACAGCGTAGAAAAATAGAAAAAGAGCAATCTTATTTATGGAAAGGACAAAGTACGATTAGGCCTGTTTTTGACCCCCCATTTTCTCATTTTTTAAAATCTGTTTTTGAAAGCTATTTATTATGTTAAAATATTCCTAAATTCCTAAATGCTTGAGTTTGTTAGGATGAACTTCAAAAACACTAATTTTAGCAACGGGGTGAGGTGAGGGGATTAAACTTTCTGTTATTATTCAAATATTGTAATTATTATTCACATTTCGGGTGTTTTGTACAACATTTTTTTAGTTTTTAAGTGCCTGCGCCAACGTGACCCAGGATTGTTTTTTAATTCCAATGCCATTAGCACCACCGTTTTTGCTGTCTAAATCGACATAATTTCCTCCTGGTCACGTAGGCGCACCCTATTAAATTTTAAGAAACAATGACAAAAAATCGTTGTTTTTCTTCTTTTGGCGTTTTTGGTGCCCTTCAACACTCCTAACCTCTCTCATTTTGTAAAATTAATGGTTTTGAAGTTCACCCAAACAAACTTCAAACCTAAGGGAATATTTTAACGTGATAAGTAGCTTTCCAAACATGAGAAAATGGGGCGGCCAAAAAACAGGCGTTATCGTACCTTGTCTTTTGCATATGAATAACGTAGGAAAAGTTTACCTTATATTAATTTGTCTGAACATAGTTAAAACAATTTTATTAACGGTAATCAAATTGTCTAAACATAGTTAAAACAATTTTTATTAAGTGTGATCAAATTGTCTGAACTGTACTAGAATAAAGCTGTGGACAAGTCTGAAAAAATCCAGATTATGAATAATTAATTTATAATTGTTCAGTCTTTTGTGAACTGTTAAGATCCAAATTATCGTTTCAGACTAAACTTTCTTTGACTAGTGCGCCCACGTCAATTGATAATACATCACTCTAACTTAAGTTTTTTTACTATGTAAAGCACCTGTTCTGTCTTTGATAAATTAAAAAATGAAATGGAATACAGGAAATTTTATAAACATTATAAAACGCTTTTTTAAAATGTACTTCTGTTTCTGTTGCAAATATTGAGATTGTTTTGTAGATGTAGATGAATGTCTCTCTATGCCTTGTTTAAATAACGGCAAATGTCAAGATGATGCGAACGCCTACCAATGTGTTTGTCTGCGTGGATACAGTGGACCTACATGCGCAAAAAAAGGTAATAAGTTACAGCTATAAGATATGAATTTTGATATTTTTCTGACTATTATGTCTTATTAGTTGAGTCAATTTAAACGCTATTTCTCATTTAAGGTTTTTGTCTGGTATCGTTCTTTTGAGTGCAAGAACATTTCGAATTTCTTCGGCATCATCATTTACAATTTTAATATTAGACCGCTTTTCAATATTAATTCTTTTTTAGATTTAGTTTCTGGAAAATATTCGAACTCTGTGTATCTTTTAAATAAAAAACGCAAGGGTCTGAATACAAGTTTTTTGCTCAATTTTTGTTTCCAATAAAGTGTTTTGTGGATCTACTATGACCGCATAATGCTGTTTGTTAATTATTTTTTTTTTATTGTTGTATATTTGCCTCCGTTATATCCTTGTTATACATATCATGTAAATTAGGAAAAGAATTGTAAAAGTAAACTTTGAAATGGAATATAATATGACATACAGTAATAGTTCTCATGTCATTTTGGATTATGAATATTTTGTAGATGGGCCTAATTCAGTTGAATGTGGAACACCATATTTTAAACCTTATTTAATAAGTACAAGAATAGTTGGTGGAAATCGTGCGAAAAATTTCACCTGGCCATGGATAGTACAGCTACGACTTAATGAAA